>NC_088931.1:73375000-73447500 GCF_038396675.1 Hydra vulgaris
TTTTTTTTTGGCTTTTATATGTCTTTTTTTCAATAAAGCTTCAAGGTGATCTTAAAAATTTGCTTTAAGTAAACTTTTAAGTAAGCTTCTTTTCAAAGCGCACTTCTAGGTGATCTTAAAAATAAATTTGCTTTAACTAAAGGTCCTCTAATTGTGCATTTAATTCTAAAAAAATTTTAATTATGTTTAAATAATTTTTTTTTTTTAACATCTTCGCTTCCAACAAGGCTGCAAGCAGCCACTAATAAAAGTTAGAAGTTACTGGAAGAGAAAAGATGAAGATTGTAGAGCAAGATAACGATTGGCAGACGACTTAAAGGATTGCAAATTATATGAATCAGGAAAACAAGATGAAGGAAGCGAATTCCAAAGAACTGGTGTTCGAGGAAAAAACTAGACGAATAAGAGTTTTTGGAGCACTTTGGAACCGTCACAGAAAAAAAGATGAAACTTAATTTAGTGACGAGTAACACAAGAATGAATTTTAATAGGTGGCACAAGAGACGCTAGCTCTTTAGAGCAGTGCCCATTATAGTATTTGTAGAAAAGAGAAAGAGAAGCAACACTACGACGATGTGATAGAGGTTGGAGGTTGGCTGCAAGAGCAGGTCCAACTATGTTTACAATGCGTTTTTGCACCTTGTCTAAAAGAGAAAGGGTATCATTAGAGGATCTGTGCCCGATATGGCAACAGTATTCCATACAAGGCCGGATTTGAGATTTATAGAGATAGAGAATAGAATCCGGAGTAAGAAAGTTTCGAGCTTGATAAAGAGATGCAACCTTAGCAGATGCTATTTTTGCAACAGATTTGATATATGGTTTCCAAGAAAGATTGGAAGTAAGAGTTAATCCTAGGAGATGAAGAGTGGATGATTCATCAAATACATTACCGTTCATAAATATAGGAAAATCTAAATTATTGTGATAACGATTGGCTGAAAAAAATTGAGTTTCATCTGTATTGAAGTTCACCAGCCACTGTGAGCCCCATACTGTAGCAGAAGTGAGATCCTTTTCAAGCTCAAATGCCCCCTCCAAGCAATCAGAGAGTGTTGGCTTCTTGTCATGACAATAATAAATGTTTGTATCATCAGCAAACAATGCCACCTTAGATGTAAAAATATCTGGAAGATTGTTAATGTAAATTAAAAAGAGTATGGGGCCAAGGATAGAACCTTGAGGAACCCCTGAAGTTACAGAGTAAGAAGAAGAGTGCTGTCCATTGAGGATAACTTTTATACTACGATTGGAAAGGAAGGATTCAATAATCTTAAAGATGTTGCCAGATACACCATAAGAAGAAAGCTTATAGAGAAGACCAGTATGCCAAACTTTATTAAAAGCAAATGTCAAGAACAATGGCCTTAACTTCTCCACCTTTATCTAATGCACGATAAAACCTATCGGTTATTACTGTTAGCAAATCAGCTGTAGAACGAGAAGATCGAAATCCATATTGATGATCAGAAAGTAAGTTATTAGATTCAAGATAAGAGATTAAGTATTTTTTTTTATTTTTAAATATTAAAAATATTTACTGGTTTAAAATCCAAAGGTAATACCTTCAATTTTAATAACGTTTTTTACTTTAATTATAACTAATTAACTGAAATATTAGTAATATATTGTATTAGTAAACTGTAAAAATTAACTGAACATATATAGAACACTTTTTCAACATACCATGTTTCAAAATATACAGTATAATTTTACTCAGTGGCGTTGGAAGGTCATAGCAGTTAAATATTTTGGCTAAAGCAGCCAGAGTTGGGGATTTGATCGGGACGGGTGGCTGCAACCCTTTTTTGACTAAATAGGAACGGGGCTGTCAAGCTCTTTCCCACGCCTGTGATTTCACCTGATAACCAGAGTCAATACAAATGTTAAAAAAGTAATAATAATTGAATAATAAAGACAAAGAAAAATAATTCACTTATCTGTATTTTTTTTTACCAGTAAATTTCCAGCTTTTAAACTAAGTTGTTAGTTACATGGGAAAAGTAAACGGGAACTTAATAATTTTTTTAAAAATATAATTATTAACATTAATCATTACAGAAATAAAAAAAGTAATATAAGTTTTCATCAGTTGGTTTGGAATAAATTGTATTTTTCTAAATGTTTAGGTCATGTATGTATTATTTTTTCCACCACTGTATATACTTTATCATAACCTGCCGTTAATCTTAAGGGTTGGAATTTTTACGCAAAATGATGCTTTATTTGTCAAAACTTGTTTGTTTCAGTACATACTACTGTGATCAAAAAGTAAGGTGAATTTTTTTATAAAATGAAAAATCTTTATTTATTTTTCCAAACCTGTATCGTCCCCCTCAAAATAATCCCCCCCGGCCCCAATGCACTTTTGCCAACGTTTTTTCCAGTCTTCGAAGCATGCCGAAAAGTCCTCGGTAGGGATAGCCTTCAATGCGCGTGCCGATTCACGTTGGATCTCTTCAATGGACTCAAAATGATTTCCCCGGAGTGGTCTCTTGAGCTTTGGGAATAGCCAGAAGTCACACGGTGCTAAGTCGGGCGAATACGGTGGTTGTGGAGCAACATGGGTAGAGTTTTTGGCGAAAAACTCACGAAGAACCAGTGCTGTGTGCGAAGGCGCATTATCGTGGTGCAAAATCCAAGAGTTATTGGCCCATAATTCCGGTCTCTTTTTGCGAATAGCTTCACGCAAACGTCGCATAACGCTTAAATAATATTCCTTGTTGATAGTTAGGCCAGTTGGAAGGAATTCGTAGTGCACGACACCACAATAATCAAAGAAAACAGTCAACATGACCTTGATTTTTGAGTGACTTTGACGTGGTTGCTTCGGTCTCGGCTCGCCTTTTTCACGGTATTCACTGGATTGGTCGGTTGTTTCAGGGTCGTATGCGTAGACCCAAGTCTCATCGCCAGTAATAATTTGTTTGTAGACGTCTTGATAGTCAGAAAGCATTGCTTCACACGTTTTAACGCGACGCTCTTTTTCAAAGAAATTGAGAAATTTCGGCACCAAACGTGATTTGAGTCTTCTGAGGCCGAAATGATCCTTCAAAATCGCTTGCACCGACCCAAATGATATTCCAACCATGTCAACAAGGTCTCGAATGGTTAACCGACGATTTGCAAGCACCAATTCTTTGATTTTGTTGATGTGGCGATCATCAATCGAAGTCGATGGTCGTCCGGAGCGTTCCAAGTCATCAACACGTTCTCGGCCTTCTTTGAAGCCTTTGTACCACTTGTAAACATTTTTTTGAGACATAGTCTCTTCACCGAAGGCCTTTTGCAACATTCGATACGTTTCAGCAGCAGAAATATCATTCCGCAAACCAAATTTAATAGCACTTCTTTGCTCAACAAAATTAGACATCGTGAAAATCGCCGAATGCACTTTTGGTACTTCAGAAACAAGCGTAAACAAAAAAAAATAATGATGAGTTTGACATGTAATTTGGCGCAAATGTTAATGACATTCCTACCAACTTAAAAATAAAAAAGATTGGACGATTCGAATAAGGCGGGAAGTTTAAATTAAAAATTCACCTTACTTTTTGATCACAGTAGTACGTTATATGTAAAAGATATTAAAATAGTTATAGAATTATTTTTTTATGTTATTATATATAATATATATATATATATAATATATATATATATATATATATAATGCATTTTATACACTTATATCTAAATATTTTTTTCATTCAGGTTACCCCTCGTAAACGCTTCAAATGCACAAGATGCTCTGCAAACGACTCTCTTTGGTCTGAAACCACTCACTTTGTTAAACGGTCCGAGTGCTTGAAAATCTTCACTCAACATTTTAAAAGAATGCCTTTACAATCCGTAGAGTTTCGCGTTGATCCAGTTTTATTTCAAGAGAATATTTCTCTAAGCGATAAAGATTTTCCGGACGTTGGAACTGTTTAAAACAAAAAAAATTTCTAAATCAAAACAATTTCTTACTTATTTAAAAAGCAAATTAACATAATTTAACATAATTTCAGCCTTAGCAGTTGATACCAATAGTTAAAGTAATGTAACTAGCTGGTCACGATGATACAAATGGTAATGTTGTGATTGACTTGTATGAACCCATAATGGATATTCTAAGATTTAAAGTGTTACATTATTCAATAAAACGAGAAATTTTAAAGAACATTTGAAAATAACTTAAGTCACTCCAATTTTCAAAGTAGGTGGTACAACCAGTGTTACAAATTATCGCCAAATCTCTGTTTTGTCTCTTATTTCTATAGTTTTAGAGAGAATTTTGCATAACGTTATTTATAATCACCTTACTGTAAATAATAAATAATGTCAATCAATACAGATTCAAAAAAAACTCACTGTGGATCCGTGGTAAAAAAAAATGATTTTTTTTTTTTAATTAAAGTTTTTATCAGAAAAGCTATCTATCTTTTAGAAGAAAGTGACTTAATTATTTTTTACATTAAAAATCTGTTTAAAACAATAAAATTGTCAACTTTTGTTAACAATTGACCATAGCAACGCGCATAGCAACCACAACTGGTTGTCAGTTTCTACTTTTTATGTCATATAAAAATCTAAATAATCGTTATCTGTGTTATTTAAAATTTATCTATTATCTTTTAAAATATTCTGTTTTTACGTTTTTCTATTGTTTTACTCGTAGATTGCTTAATGAGCATCTTTACCTTATTATTGATTTCTTTTGTATTTTTCTTCATTGTTCATTTTTTTCGAATGTTGTAATCTTAGAACTACGATATCTTAAAATCCGCTCATAGTTAAACGTTCAAATTTTCAGGAGTTGTTTATAATACTTTAAAGTAGTTCCTGAAGCAGGATCTTCAACAGAGATATTTTTTTTATCGAAAAATTTGTATTTCCCTATCAACTTTTGAACAAATTTTTGGATTATTCACTAATTTAACTGTCATTATGGAACAAAATAAAAGTATGAAATAATCCTGCTTCAGGCACTTTATCAATGTGTTTTCTCTAATTTATAAAATTTATAGCCTGATAGCACGAACATATTTCAAGCAACAGTCGTTTTACGTAACTCACTTTTTGCGTATTTTTTGCAGTTTAAAAATTTTTTTTTTTTTTTGAAATGTCTTTTTATTTTACAGTTTTATTTATTGTTCATATTTTAATTAAAAAAAAACATTAAAAATTTTAAATAATTTGGGATTTTTACCATGGATCCACCTTAACTGAATACGCAATACTGCAAATTACTTGCAGTATTGCTGAATCTTTTAAAAAAAATTTCATTATACGTTGGGACTTTTGATTGATTTATTAAAAGCCTTTGATACAATAAATCAAAGAACTTTCCTTAAAAAAAAGTTGAAAAAAAATTATTAAAGCAACCGCAAACAGTTTGTTAAAAATAATGAAAACAATTCCATAAATTTATTAAATATAGCCTTCGGAGTACTTCAGGGTTTTATACTCAGGCCACTTCTCTTTCTCATTTACATATAATAATCTTCATAAAGCTTCAAATTTAATGGCAGTCATGTTTGCAGATGACACTAACCTTTTTTTTTTATCTGATATAATGTGTCAACATAATTTCAAAATAAGAATAATGAAGAAGGAAAAATTTCTGATTGGTTTAAAAGGAATAAGCTTTCACCAAATTTTGAATTTCCTGAATGAACTTACTGATGGTGAAAAATGCTGTTGAAGACAACTAAAAATTAGGTAAGTATTTATATGTGTGATAGAGCGTCTATTCAGCGGTGCTGGACTCTTATTCTCTGCAAAGCGGGCAAAAATTTAATCGACCAACGTTGAAAACCAACTGCTTCTCAAACTTAACAAAATGTTTATAGTTTAAATTTATACAGAAAAGAGCAGACTACATTATTTTTGTTTTTTTATTCGACATCTTTGTTATCTGACATGTTGTTAAAAAAGTAACGCAGTAATTTTTACTCTGACTATATTTTTAATTAGCTACTTTTTACATTTACTTAAGAAAACCTTTCGACCGGTAACTTTTACTTGTATTTGAGTAAAATTTCACTCAAGTTGTTACTTGAATGAAATTTTAAGTTGCTACTTGAGTACTTTTACTTGAGTACAATTTTTTTTTTTTTTTTTACTTTTTCCACCTCTGGTAACGAACTGCCTTTAAATGGCGTAAAGGCAGTTCTTTAAATGGAAAAACTAGTGGCTCTAATAAAAAAGTTTTTAAGGGAAAATAGGTAATTACAAAACTGTCATCAGCTTTCTATGTGTACTTTTTACTTATTAAAAACAACCTTTCCTTATTACAAAATATAAAAAAAAGTACAGATCAGAAGTAACTATTGGAAATTAGTATTACTGTACATAACTGCTTATTTGATTTATTTTTAAAAAAACCCTGAAAAACTTGTCAACTTCAGATAGCATACATTAGCGAATCAAATACGTTGATTGTCACAAATGAAAACCTATCTAACAACCTTCAAACTCAAACTTAGTTTATTCTATAGTTTATGTCCCAGTGGGATTTAACATAAATGGGACATAAATCTTAATGATTAAGTTGAAATTATCATGCTTGAATTGTTACAAATATTTCTTGAAGCTTGTTTCTTACTCTATCTAACAAATAAACTCAAAAAAAAATGGTTCCAGTTTAAAAAAAAAGGAACACTGCTGCTGCAGTAAATAGTTTTTTTATCAATGCTACGTGATAAGCGCAAACATACAAGAGAGCTCGGTTCTCGCAAAATAAGAGCTGAGTGTAAATGTGGTGATCGAAAGCTTATAACTTTAAAAATCAACTCTAGTGCTAATAAGTACATTTTTATGATCTTTAATGCCAAAGCTTATTTCCAATGATAAATGATATTTAAAATAAACCTTTAAGAGAAGGTTCATTTTAAAGCAAAAGTTGTATCTTTAAAGAAAATGACAAAGTTTGGTAGAAAAAAGCTTTTCAACGTTTGGAACATTTTATTTTTAACATAATAAATTGAGAAAATAAACTTATCTTCTAATCAAAATATAATGCTATTTTTTAAAACTAAAATATTTATTATTCGGTAAAATATTCTTATGGTGCTCTTAAAAATTCTTTTGGTCTTATCACAAAGGACCGCGGAGTACAGGATTTAACTATAAAGTTTACGACTTCTTCCTTACAATCATTGTTTTTCTGGCCAGAGCCGGTATTGAACCGCGGACTTCTTGGTTCTGAGCCAGAACTCTATATATTATTCCTTGCTCCCAACCAATGTTAACACTCTCTTTCTCTTATATTCTCCATTCTCTTTGATTCTCCAGCGCTCTTATATATGCTCATTTTCCACATTGCAGTGTAATTAAAGATTTTGTCTTCTAAAATTTATTTTCCGTTGGATAAGGTTTTAATTATTTTCTAACAGACTCCTGTCTTTAGGGAACGCACCAACATCAAGGAATCAGAAGAACTAATAAAAAAGTTTCTTTATCTACAAGATACGTAATGAGGTTCCCCGTTGATTTCAATGAGTATTAAAAATACACAACAAATGAACGGGGAACCTCATCACTTGCTTTAGATAAGGAAACTTTTTGTTTTGGCTCTTGTTCCGAAACTCTTTTGCTCTTGCATATATTACAACTTTCTTTATTAGACCTATAACTCGTTTGTTTATCCTCTGAATTAGAAGCGTCTTCAGCTTTGATTTTTATTACTGGGGTTATTTTTGATTTACTTTGTACTAGAAATGAAATTTTTATCAGTAAAACGATTTTTTTTTCTTTCTAATTTTGCTCTTGAAGAATTACTGTTATACTTTGGAACATCTCAAGATACAATAGTAATTTTGTCCTAAGGTATAACACAATTCAAAACACAAAACCATGGCTGTTAAAAGTGTTATTGATTGGTTAAACAGAATAATCAACTGTGCTATTGGAAATTTTAATGATTAATAAAATGTTATAATTTTTATAGCAGATTAAAGAAACAAAAATAGAAAAAACAAAACGAAAAAACAGCGAAAACTTATTTATCAATGGCAGATTTATATTTTATTGTCTAGCTTCAACAAAACTCACTGGTTCATCTCTCTAAACCAGGTAGTCACCTAAACCAGATAGTAAGTCACTCTAAACCAAGGCTTCTTAAACTTTTTTATTTCACGGCTCCATTTATGATTGGAAGTTTTTTCGCGACTTAAAAAAAATATAAAACGAAAATATTAAAAATTTTGTGATTATTTATTGATTACATAATAATATGCATAAGAAAAAACTTAGTTCTATAATTTGTTTAGAAACACAAAAATATAAAATTAAAAATTGCACAAGAAGCTGTAAAATTAATTTTTTATATTTACAAAAAGTATATAATCTATTTTTTGCTATAACGCAAATAAAATTACAAATACATAAATTTATAAGAATATTGAGCAAAATATATAGTCGCTGATGTATATTTGAGCCCGGGCGTTTTGGTCGTCTTATTCTACTAGGATATATACAAGCCCAGTGGTTAAGCATATAAAAATTAAAGGAAAAAATAATTTTTAATGAGATGGATGGGCTTATTTTTTACTGCATGACAAATTCAATCTTGGCGTAATATTAGTCACTGGTGGGCGTAATATCTCTTCAAAATTTTTTAGCGGTGAACGATATTGGGTTTTACTGTGTGTTAAAAGTGTTAAGGAAGTAATCGGCAAGAAAAATGTAGACAGAAATGTTTTTCCAAAAATCTTAAATTAAATAATAAATTAACTGTTAATAAATTTACGGTGGAGGTAACACTATATTATTTTATGTCGGTTTATGTCGGTAAAAGTTTACAAGGTGTAATTAAACCATCTCAGGTTATTTTTCAATCATACTTGACATCTAATAATGCTACTATGCCTAATCATGATCTTACAGAGGAAACTAATAAATTCAGAACTAATAAATTCAGTATCTTTGTTAAGACCTAACAAAAGTTCAGGTTTAGACAATATTAGCAGTAATGTTATTATTAAATCAATAAATATATAATAGTACCACTTTTACATAACTTTAATTTTTTTTTGAAACATGAAGTTTTTCCTGAAAAACTAAAAGGTGCAAAGCTTACACTAACTTTTAAATCAGGTGATCCAACTGATATGTCCAACTACAGACCGATCTCAGTTCTTAATTTCTTTTCCAAGATTTTGGAACGTCTTATGTATAATAGACTTTAATCTTTCTTAAATGATAATAACATTCTTTACAATAAACAATTTGAGTTTAAATCTTGTCATTCAACCAATCACGCAATTATTAATCTGGTATGTGAAATATTTAAAACTCTTAATGAAAAAAAAAAATTACTTTAAGTGTCTTTATTGATCTAAGAAAAGTATTTGATACCATAGATCATAATATTCTTCTATATAAACTTGAAAACTATGGTTTTGTAAACTCTAACTTAGCTTGGTTTAAGAGTTATTTAACTAATAGGAAGCAACGAATTTTATATGATGGCGAGAAAACGTATTTAATGACAATTACCTGCGGCGTCTCCCGAGGAATAATTCTGGGAACAGCTTTTATTCCTCATTTATATAAATGACTTATTTAAATTCTCAAATATCTTAAATTTAATTTTGTTTGCCGACGATACTAACGTATTTTATTCTTATAGAGATATTAATCTTTTATTTGCAACTGTAAACAAAGAGCTTGCGAAACTATGCGAATGGTTTATATCGAATAAATTGTCCATATTAAAAAAAACAAAATATACTTTCTTCAATCGTCTTCACGAGAAAAAGGAAATTCCCTTGGAAATTCCTAATCTTTCTTTAAATAATTCTTATGTCAAGAAAGATAACTATTTGCCGTTTCTAGTTTTAGTTTTAGATGAAAATGTAACGTGGAAGGAGCACATGTGTATAATCCAAAATAAAATACCAAAAAAGCCTCCTATACAAAGCCAAACAGTTGTTAAATCAAACCTGTTTGAAATTCATTTTCTTTTCTTTTTTTCATTGCTATCTAAATTACCCTAACGTTGCTTGGTGCAGCACCAATGTATCTAAAGGTGCAGTACCAATGTATCTAAAAAAAAGATAAAGCTGTTAATTAAGCAAAAACACGCTGTAAGAATTATTGGAAATGCGGATCACTTCTCACACACTTTCTCACACAAGTTTCTTTTTAATAAATTCAAAATGTTGAGTATTTCAACTTAATCTTTATCAAATTCTTAAATTTAAGTTCAAAGTTGACAATAAAATGACACCCATCTTATTTAAATTATTAAAAAAAAAAAATTGATCATTTTTACCCAACACAACTTTGTTATAACAATTATATTCAACTAAAAACTAATCATTCTGTAACTAAGTTCTCGATCGCAATCAGAGAGCCTAAATTATTGAACACGCTAATGAACAATGAGTTAAAAACTATTTTCTTTTATATTACATTCCATATTTATACTATATTATATTACATTATATTATTTTATATTATATTATATTACATTCCATATTTATACTATAATTTTGTGTTTTGTATAATAGAGTTTCTAAAAAATTTATTTATACATGATAATATATGAACGATGACGGATCCAGGAATTTTTTGTGGAGGAGGGGTAGGGGTAGGGGTTAAATGTTGAAATATATTTGCATTTTGTATTACATCTGCGTTTTCTAAAAAAAAAAAAGGAATTCCATTTCTAAGGTACTTTAGTATTTTCAGATTCTGGAGGTGGTGTTGGTAGTGGTGGTGGGGTGGTGGGGGTGGTAGTGGGTGTGTGTGTTGATGCATACCCCATCCCCCTCTTTCCTGGATCCGTCACTGTATATTGTTCATAATACTAGCTCCAAACTTTCCTATTTTTGTTGTTTATGTTTATCTCATTTTTATTTATTTGAAATTTGAAATCTTAATGAATAAAAGATTAAAATAGAAATAATAATAATAATAATAATAATAATAATAATATGAAAATCCTTTATATTTGTATCTATGTATGTATTTTTTGCATCTTGATGTAACGAAAAAGTGTAATTTAACGACGTAACGTAATTTTTTATCTATATTCATATTTTAAAGGGGCTTGGCGGTAAGACTAAATTTGTCTTCTTCTTGCCCCAGCTGTGTATTTACATTTTATTATTAATAATATTGTAAACTTTTCTTAATGGTGAAATACATAATAATAGCATTAAAGCTGAAAAAGTAAGTTCACATAAATATGTAGTGTTAAATGGCAGAAGAATATTTAACGGCGTTTCAGAGAATTGCGAAAAACTCAGTTTAAGTTCCGATCTAGAATTCAGTCATAGGCTATTTTAGAAAATCTAGTTTTATGTTTATATTGTTCGAAATCTCAGCAAATTCCATTTGAGCTTTATATAGCAGGTGATCAATCTCACTCAATTCAGTCAAAAATGGTTTTTAAAACCAAGATAACTTTTTAAAATCCATACTTGATATAAAATATTTACGAAGCTGTGTTTCTGACGCCTTCAAGTGACCTATAATAATTTTTACGATGAAGTTTTACAATGATTTTTTTCGATTATAAAATTGTCGATACTGGAAAACATTTCGGATGAATCTTTTTTTCCCCTCATTTTCCAAATATTGATTTTTTTAAATAAAACTTTCAGTTTTAACATTCTAAGAAAAAATACTACAATTTTTTTCCTTGAAGAGACAAGTTGAGATTGTTTAATTTCTCAAAAAAGTCTTCATATAACACAGCTCGGTACTTATAGGTCATTTTGAAAATAAGCAGCAAGATCACATTTTTGTTCGGTTAAAAATATTTTGATTTCGTCTTTTTATAACAATAATCTTCTTAAACTTTAATCTTTGACCTCTTGATAACCATCTCACTTCTGCATGTTATAATAAATTTGCATGTTATAATTAATTTTGCACCATCTGTGCATATTCAACAACAATTTTCAATTCTAAACCATTAGTATAAAAAGTTTGTAAATTTTACAATATGTTAGTATAAAAAGTTTTTAAATTTTACAATACATTAGTATAAAAAGTTTGTAAATTTTACAATGTCTTTCCCTTTGGTATGGTCTTCCAAAGGACGACAAAATAATAGTTCTTCCTCAATGTTTTTTTTATAAACGCACCTAACATATACTAACAACTGAGCTAATTTGGTAATACCAGTTATTTCGTCCAACTGAATAGACAACTTGGGGCTTTGTTTAGTTCTTGTAATAAGTTGCACCAATTGATCCGTGTTAATATTAGAAATTCTATTTGCGACAGTGTCATTTGATAAAGGAACTTTCCGAATATCATCACCATATTTACTTCCATGAAGTATTTTTACGATTTTGATAACAGCAGGTAATAGAAGATCTTCTCCAAAGGAGAACGGTTTTTATTTTTATCAATTTAGTCTGAAACTTCATATGACGCTAGTAATTATATTTCATTAACGGTCATAAATTTTTTCAAAGACTTTCTTTATTTATTTAAAAATTTTGGGCCTTTCAAAATATTCTTTTGATTTATTGCCACACTAAGTACCTAGCGGGCACGGGTATGTTCATTGTACATATTGTACAGACGTCCAAATGAGAACGTGCAATGAACTATCTTTTGGACTTATGTCCAATAAGATCGTTCATTGCACGTTTTCGTATATACGAAGAAAAAAAAGATTTTGAGCCTATTTGGAACAAAAACACTAAAGTCAAATTTAACCATTCTTGTATTTTATTTTATTTATTATATTTGTAATGTATTACATTTTGGGTGAAGAACCTTACTTGACTTTTTGCTTTTTCTTTTTCTTGACTTACGTAAAATGACTGACACAAAAATAAATAAAACAACTCATGTGGGATCATAAAGATTTATTATGAAAAAAATCTTCCTCCTCAACAGCTTTACCATCACCACGACCACCACCATCTTTTCTGTCAGGAGCACGTTTCAGAATATTGCCAATAGAATGGTGCACTTCATGTATAGTATACTTCGTCATAGGATCTAAAATATAAAACTATTACATACTAACTGATCAAAAACAAGTAAAATACTTTAAACGACATTTTACTTTTTTTCAAAATGAGAACAAATTAACTTGCCGAATAATTTTAGACATCAAATATATGCAAAGAAACGTGCATATCTTTTAAATATATTAAAACTTTATTAAACAGTTAATACTCTCTCAAAATTAAATAGACTCTATTTATTAATAAAAACATTAAAAAATGTGAAAATAACATACCTGTAATTACTCTTATGACGTTTGTTTTCTTGAAAGCTTTCTTGTGTTTACCCTCCATGTTGTAACAAGCCATCAACTTGTTGGTCATAAGCCTATTATAAAAATTTTGTTTTAACTTAAAGTTTCTTAATGCATTTGGGTTAATTTGTACTAAAACCTGTTTTTTTATTTTATTTAAAAAAAAAAAGATTAAACGCTGCTATCAGTAAACTTTTTAAAAGCAAAAAAATAATTTTACATAGCTAAAATTTTAAAGAAGGTATTAACAACTAAGGTTTAAAGAACAGTATTTAACAAACTTACATTAATAGGATAGCTTTGACATTTGCATGACATGAACTGCCACCAACCATTATTAATTGTCTTTTCTTAAATCAATATAATATATTATTATATATTAGAACTTATATATATATATATTATATATTATATATATATATATATATATATATATATATATATATATATATATATATATATATATATATATATATATATATATATATATATATATATATATATATATATATAGATAGATAGATAGATAGATAGATAGATAGATAAATAGATACAAACATACATACATACATACATACAAACATATATACATACATTATCACTTACAAGAAGCTGATGTTTTACTACATCAGAAAGTTCATTATCAAACTTTTCAAATTCTTCTAAATCATCAAATTTTTTCACATGATATGAAGAATGTTCCAGTTCATAATGTGCCCCAATCTTACACTGCTCTTCAAGAATTTGTATGAGCAAATGAATTACTTTGTATTGGAACTCTAAAAATAAACATCAAACTGTCCTATAGATGTTTATTATGTTAATAATAATCACATAAACATCATAAAAACTATCATTTCTGTCAAATATTATCAGATTGAATCTAGAAATACTAAGGAAATATTAAAATGTTTGGCTATAACTGCATATCGGAAGAGTCTCTTTTGCCATTAAAAAAAATTATTATGGTATTTTAACTATTTACAAGTGCTTGTCATAACAATGTATAATTTGTTTAAATTTTTATGCTTCTAACATATTTATCTTTCCATATAAAATAGTAATTAAATAAGGTTGAATACAAACAATTTAACAATAAAACAACTAACAACTTAATCGCTTATTTTTATATAATAATTTACAATAACTCTTTTGTTTATTAGATTTTTTTCAAAGATGAAATAAAATTAAAAAAAATGAAAACTTACTAGCTTCAGGAAGAGGAAATCTAGACATGGAGAATTTTGGAGAGACTTTACACTTTGGTGGAGACACTTTCTTTAGGATTAGAACTTTAAATACAGTAGGTGATGTAAAGTTAGGACAAGAGCTTGGAGTTGAAGGTATCAAAACTGCTTCTGTGGAGGTATTTGAAGCAAAAGATTTTATAGCTGGTTCAGTAGAGTCTGAAGCAAGCTTTGAAATAGCAAGAGATTGTGAAGCTTCAGGATTTTGTAAAGAAAATAATATTAGAGCTTTTTCTTTTTTACTAAATGCAGCTCCATGAACTCTTTCAGTCCCAGAACTTGCACCTTTAAATGTATGGATAGATATATTAAAAGGAGATCGTGACCAAACTCTGTTTAAAGTAGGCTTTTTAGGACATGTAGCTAAATAAAGAAAAATTTATATATATCTTAAATATATATCAAAATAAATGTGTGTGCTTGTTATATATATAAATAAAGAAATTACAACTATGCATGGTATTTAATTTGAAAATAAAAATAGTGCAAACTACATAAATCAATTAAACAATAGAGCATACATATTAAATTTTCTGATTTTCAGCTTCTTTCTTATTTGAGGATGCTTCAGATTCATCACTTGTGAAATAAAAAACCTTCACATACTGATCTGTCATCTAAATTTTATATATATGTATGTATATTAAATATATATATATATAAAATTTATATAATTTTTAATTTATAAAAATAAATTTACATTGTTAATTTTATATCATGGACATACAAATGAGATCGAGAAAATATCAATACCACAATACTTACTACGACGACACTTTTCCTTAAGGAGCGAAAAGCAAAACCAATCATTCTGAGGTATTAACTGTTGTTTACATGCTTTTATAACATTAATACCTTTAGGCCATTGCACAAACTGCCTTTCATTTGGAGCTCCTTCAACCCACACTGAAAGGATTTTCAGCTCTTCTTCAACTGACCCTTCCAGCCATACTGCTCTACACCAAGACATATTTCTTTTACTATAATAGAAGCAATGATATAATTATATCATAATAAAAACAAATATAAAAGAGATCTAGACATAAAAAGAAATTTTTCTCCCAATTATTTATATAAATAAGCTAGTTTATAGATCTACATTTCAAGTTCAGAAAAAAACTAAAATTAAATTTTTTCATCATTGTGTAGTAATGGAAATATTGATAAACCTCTTTTTTCATTCAAACAAAAATATTTCTTTTGAAAATCTGCACAACTTAATGTTCTTTGGACAACTTTATTAAAATGTTTGGTGCAAAACAATGATATATTAAACTGCATTGATGGAGCTAAAGTATCCAAGACATTGTCTAAATATTTAGTAATAATAACATTACATTGAAAGGTACTATCATTGTTCTTAGCCTTTATAAAAGCAATAGAAGAGTTGTGGAGCAAAAAACAACTCTCTTTTCTGTTAGCTGAAATTTCCTAAAGTTTCTAAAGTTTTTTTAGGTAATTTTCTAAAAAAATGTTGATACTCAGATAGTCATTTTGAAACTTGAGACACACTGGATTGGAAGAATTCCGTATGTTTCTTTTCATTCTTTGAAGAAAGTTCTTAAAACGAAAACATGATATTATGTTAAGAGAACATGAATGATTACAAGAACCGTCAACCAAGTGCAAAAGATTATGCAAATTATAGACTGTAAATATGTTGCCATATATATGTTTAGCTTCATTCACAAAATACTTTAGTAAATCATTTGCATTATCTAAATATGGAACACATAGATGGTCATCATCTTCTAATAATATGGTCATTGCAATACTTAGGACCAAAAAATGTTCATACAACTTCTTTGATACTATACCTCTTAATGCAACTGGACCAGTATATAATAAATATTGTCGAAATTCTGTCGCTTTCCATCTATCCAAGGCATTTAAACTTCTAGGTTGCCGAGCAAACTCACTTGGTATACATCTATTATTACTCACTAATACTTGAGATACCTCTGAAACTTGAGCAGCAGATATTTTCCCTCCTGGTCCTTTTTTCAGATAATTTAAGATGCGACACATTACACCTAAACATACAAAATGCATGTAATCTAGTGTGAAAGAGTAAACGCAATCAGTTCCAATTCCAGTTAAAGGAGACATTGATTGTTGATGATTATTTTGATATCTAAACTGTCCAAAAGTAATTTTTTCTCTCAATTGAAAATGTTCATCTTCATTAAATACCACTCTTCCTTCATGTGTTCCATGAATAATGCAACTTCGCAGGAATAATAACCAGAATGAGGGACTATACACTTTAAAAAGGCTCTGGAAGGTGCATCACAAACATGCAAGAATTGGCCACATCTGCATACTTGATGATTTAAAAAGAGGAATTACATCAATATTTATTGACAACTTGATAATATTACCAACAACATTTTTTTCACTTAGTCTAAGTGAAAAAAATGTTGTTGGTAATATTATCAAGTTGTCAATAAATATTGATGTAATTCATCTTTTTAAATCATCAAGTATGCAGATGTGGCCAATTCTTGCATGTTTGTGATGCACCTTCCAGAGCCTTTTTAAAGTGTATAGTCCCTCATTCTGGTTATTATTCCTAATGATGCAAGAACTCTTTTTAAAACACCAAGAAAAATACCATTAGAAAGAAAATGGTGGGGATTATGAATATTTTAGAATATTTAAATAGGTACGTAGAATTCCGTGTTTTACGGAACCGATTTTTGTGCCAAAATTCTGTTCCACGTTTTCTAAAGTCCGTCCAAAGTAAGTGTGGTAACAACGTGTTTTCTAGTCTTTTTTTTTAGAATTTGATATCACTTTAGATATGTTTTGAAAATTAAAATAATTATACTTTCTATTAGTGTTTTCTATTTTTGAAGTTACTTACATTTATATAAAGTTTTTGGCTATCAAAATTTTTGATGTCGATTGTTCGTTAAATTCCTATCGAAGGAAGGTAGTGCGTACTATTAAAACTATTTGCGTTTGTTTTTATATCTATTTTCTAAGCTCTTGCCAAATTTTATTGCATTATTCGGATGCACACATACATTACTACAATGCACAAAAAAGGTACATAATTTCGGCAATTTTACGCCTCATATGGTAGAGGGGGTCTATCGGAAACTTCATATAAGTCCATTCTTTAATCATTTTACTTTCAAATTTAATTTCAATTTTAAATTAAATTTAAAAATTTTTGATTAAAAAGCTTAATTTATACTTAAGGTTCTAAAGTGTAATTTTAATCTAATTACAACATATTTGTAGTGTACTTTAATAATGTTTACAAAAATTTAATAAAGTTATATTGTCAAAATATAACTTTACAATAAATACTTAAGTACTCATTAGATAAAGTTTTAATGTACATTAGATTACATTTTTTGTTTAATGCAACAGTTTGTTTAATGCAACAATGAAATAATATTTAGAATTAATATTATTATAATGTCTAAAGTAATTAAAATGCCTAGTTTAGTGAAATTATTAGGTTATTATAACAAGGTAATGTTTTTTTAAAAAGATTTTTTATAGTTATTTCTTGTATACATAAAATGTATTTGTTATATTTTGTATATGTGTATAAATATAAATATATTTGTATTGTATACACACACACACATATATATTGTATGTATATGTGTGTGTGTGTGTGTGTGTGTGTGTATTGTATATTATGTATTTGTATTGTATATTATATATATGTTTTTATATATGTGTTGCTGTTTCTAATTAATTAAATTAATTCATAGTAAACTAAAAAAAATAAATTGAAAACTTTGTTGTTGACTCACATTTGTTTGCAACAGGTATGTATTGTTTGTCTAGTGTTACAATTCTGCAATGGCTTGTAGTAGTCTAAGTAGCATATTTGAATTTTATTTTTACTATTATGTTTAGTTACAATAAGTTTTTTAATTATAGGCCGACTTTTTTATGTCTGCCTTTAGTTAAGAGATAAAAATATTCTTTAGGTTAAAGTATTTAAACTTTGTGAATATTATTTTATATTTACTATGATTTCAATACTTAATAAATATTTTCCTCCTAGCTATCACAGGTCCCAAAAAAAGTATTGTATTTTATGGTGCAGCCAAAAAACTTTTAATTGATAACTTCTCCTTGCCTGTTCAAACCAGTGAGTGTATGAATGGACACCTTTATTTTGTCTATGTTAGTTCCAGGGAATCAGCAGCTAAAACTTATAATCAAGTCACTCAATATTTTAGAATCATAACATCAAAAAGTTAAATTGAAAATTTAGTAAATAAATCGAAAATCTGGGCAAAACATTTTTTCAGGATTAGTTATTATGAAATTTTTTTGGCCAAGGCAGTGTTTCATCTCCAACTCAAAGTGAACAATTAAGCTCAGCTTTTAGTGAAAATGTGTCAAATAGATATACTTCACAAGAGAATGTGACACCTAGGAGAAAAAAACTAAGAAGTAGATTGTCTAATCTATCTTCAAATTTAGCTAGTATTTGCACTAAACGCCAAATTGAGATAGCTGAAGTGAAAGCAAAATTAAACACTGTCATACAAATTAAAAGTTTTAAGGCAAAGTGTTAAAAGAAAAGAAGAAATTATCAAAAGTTTAAGAGCAGAGGTTAGAGACTTAAAGAATAAACTACAAACATATTACTACAGTAGACAAATTTGAAATCTTATTGCTACTAAAAAAGCAAGGAAAAGTAAAGAAAGAGAAAAGTTAAGAAAAGTAACTCTCAAGCATAATGCTGCTATTAGTACAAATAAAAAGATTATTACCAGCTTAGAAAATGATATGACCTAGATGGAGGAGGGCAATATACTTAATACAAATACGTCAGATGATAAAACTTATCCATTGCAAATGGGAATGATAATTTAGAGCATGTTATTGTCTAATGTCCCAACAAGTAACATACCATTTCTTGTTAAGAAAATGGGGCAATATTTAGGTGTTGTTTTTTCTAACATTCCTCACCGTATTACTGTTGAGCAAATGGCACGTGAGCTAGGCAGTATTGCTGACCTTCTAGTAACAGAATGGGCTATTACTAATAATCACCTTACATTAGGGTTTGATGCAAAAACGCAAAGAGACGTTCATATCAATAGCATTCACCTAACATCGAAAAATAAATACCAGGTTATTGCTATTGACCAATTACCAGGTGGGACAGCAGTTGATGACGCAAACCATATATGTAATGAAGTAGATCATATTGCTTTAGTTTATTCTAACTTTCATTTGCAACCCTTTGAAGAGTGTCGTAATTTGATTATCTCAAATATATCAAACACAATGTCCGATAGAGTTTCGGTTAACCATCTTACAATAAGAAAACTCGGTGCAATCTGGGCTAAAAATCTGAATGAGTTAAACTGTCATTTGCACCCTCTTGATACAATTGCTATTTCATGTCGTTCAGCATTAAAGTCTCTGGAAACTGAAACTTGTCAATTATTTGGATATGATAGTATGGCAGTCAAAATTGTTTTAGCTAGGAAATAGATGAGGTTTAAAGATGTGAAAGGGGACCCAAAAGGATTTGTAAATTTTTTAGAAAATAACAAACTTCCGCAAGGTATCATTCCAAGGTATCGTGGTAACCGGCTTCACATTCTGTTCCATACTTGTTTCATTTTTATAAAATACTATACTCAAAAAAAAATAAAACAAATGTGCATGCTTGCATTATTTGGAAAACTTCTTACAGGACCCTGGATGACTACGTTTCATGTATCATCCAAAAATGCAACTTTTGATCATGTTAGTGGTATCACTATAGTTAAAAAAATTGTGCAAACAATTAAAAGTTCAAAAAGTAATCCTACTGCTCTAATTACCAGAAAAACAGATTTCTTTGGAAATTTTCTCAAACCAAATACTTTACAATTGATATCAAAGACATGCACAATTGAGACCAACTTATCGCCATGACTAAGGCTAGTTTTGTTGCAATAGAAGAAGTTTTAAATCGTCAGTACAAGCACTATTTTGCCATTACTATTACAATGACACTTAAAGAGGAGACAGCAAGTGCAAGACTTCATAACATAGATAGTGAAGAGTTAATGGGAATGTTCAGTGCTGCAAAAGGAAGATCCCCAAATGCATCAATTGATTATATATTTTGCAAATTAAGAACAAAAAAAAATAGGACAGTGGATTATCTTAAAAATCTTGGCAACTATTCAAGAGAAAATATTATTAGGTGGGCTATGCAGGAGGCAAGAAAAAAAAGACTAAAAAGTCGTCTGCAACATGCTGAAATTAGGGCTGAGATTTCTTAAAGACAAACTGAAAAACGCAAAAAAATGGATGAAAAAGAAAAACGAAATTTAGAGCGACATTTATCTATATTTACTACAAGTGAAATTTTGAATTTACATAAAAACTTGTTAACAAAGCAAGTTGCTGATTTAAATGATGTTATGTTAGACAGAATTGTTGGCAGAAATCTCTGCCATCAATGGTATGATACTGAATCAAGAGTTGAAAAACTTAAAAAAAGCAGACAGATATCATTTACTCTAGATCATACTGGTCTAAAGATGAAACTGATTCTGAAGCTGTTAATTATTGCATGAAAAAAATACAGTTGGTTGCTGATATTGTATCAGGTGAGTTGATGTTTTCCTAATTCAAATTAATTGCTGTATGTGAGCATATTAATTGTACGATAGCAAAGTATGCAACGCAAGGCATAAATTGGTTAAATATTGCTAATCTGGGTCATATCAATTTCATATTTTAAACATTCGGAATTTTCAACAAGCGGAACATCCAAAATAAATGTACAGCAAGTACTGGAACCTGCATAATAAATGTACATCAATTAGTGGAACTTGCAAAAGCAGTGTACAGGAAATAGTGGATTTTGTAAAATCAATGTATAGCGATTAGTGGAATTTGCAAAATAAATGTACAGCGAGTAGTGGAACTTGCAAAATAAATGTACAGCGAGTAGTGGAACTCGCAATTTTTTTGATCGAAGGCTCTGGCTTATGTTCATGTCGTGTCTATTGTTAACAATGATTTATATTTAGTTTTATTATTGGAATTTAATATATTAATCATTAACTAAAAGCCAAGACTCAAATTAATTCAAATATTATTTTAAAACTGACAAAAAATATTGGTCTGCGGGGGACACCCAGCTCTCTGTATGAAAAGTCCAACTTGTATTTGTTTTGTATTTCAATATATTATTTAAAGTCCTTTTTCTTTTTTAAACAAAATTTTATATAAAGTATTTTATGTTTTTTTTAGGTTGGAGGGGTGTGGACACGCCCCCTTCCCCCGAATCAATGAGTGTGCAGCTTTGTTTGTTGTAATGTTGTAAATAATAAATTTTATTTTGATGATTTTAAAAAAAACTTTTTTAATAAGAATCAAAATATTTATAATGAATCGTTTTTGTTAATAGGGTGTGTTAAATCATTACCCCACATACACCCTAACTCAAAAAATGAACCTCTCCTATTTGGTGGCAGTCTACAAGGAAATTATAGCAATTTATTGCATATGAAAATTAATAAATTTATTGAAAAATTGATCTTTTATGAATAAAAATTTCAATTTTTGATGGTAAAAGTGGCGGTTGGTTGCCCCCTTTAGCCCCTTGGACACGCCCGGTGACTAAGTACCTATATAAATTTGCAGGCTACTATTACATCTATCTTTTGATACCAAGTTATAAGCATTTAGATAAGAATTGACAAAGTTATTAAACTTTTAGTTCATAAAAACATTTTTTTGACCACAGTTTCTTCAACAAATCCATATATCGAAAAAACGGTACTAAAAACGACATAACTTTTTATGGAATTGTTCAATTTTGATAATTTTTTCATTTTGACAATATTGAATCGAAGCTCTTTCTAATGATATATAACAAACGAGAATTTAATTAATTTAAAATTTTCATGGCACGTACCTAATTTAAAGGAATTAAAAGTGTTCTAAGTCTTAGAACACTTTTAATTCCTTTAAATATTCTATAATATTCATAATCCCCACCATTTTCTTTCTAATGGTATTTTTCTTGGTGTTTTAAAAAGAGTTCTTGCATCATTAGGAAAAGGACAACCATTTTCACGAAGGAAAGGTAAAAGTTCATTAACAGACGAACGAGTCCAACGATTTCTAGTTGCGCATTGAGCAAGCTGTTTATCTAATGATGACATTTCACCCTCATTAAAATCATCACTACTGTAACAATCTGTATTGTTACTATCAAATTCACTACTGTTCGGATAATAGTCATCAGTTAAGTAAGCATTATCGCATTAAAAAATATTGTCTGACATACTTATACTCTCCAATAATTCATTGTCACTATTCACTGAATATAAGTCATCAAATTCTTTTGATTTTTTGCAAAAACACCACGATACTTACATAAGATGCCCGCTTTAAAAGGTGATAATATATAATAGGTGATAACGCCAAAGTTTGTTTTTTTATAAACATTCACAAAATATATATTGAAGTTTAGTTGTTATTTTGGAATTTAAATTTAAATATTATTTAAATATTTAATTATTAATTTCAATATTATTTAAAAAAATTTTAAGGTTCATTTCTAATCCGAGAACGGACGAACGACGTTTGGACATGCAATGTACGTACATTGTACGAGCTTGTGCCCGCTGGGATATGCTTTAATTCAGAATGTCTTTTTAATTTGATGGTTTTTTTTACTCTCCGTAGCCAACAATTAATTACAAATCAAACAAAGAGGTTGTTCATAACCATCTTTTATATGTTCAGCCAAATTAAAGAAATGACTTATCATATTTTATTTTTGTAATATTATATTTTATAATGTACTCCACACATTAGATGCCTGTTTGTCAAATCCTGCCTGCGGGGATTGTGCAGCATTGTCATCTACGTCATTTCCTTTCTTAGTTAAGTTAAGCCATTTATCCATGGTCAAGATTATTTTAATCCTAAATGCATATAAAAATATAAAAATAACTTATCGCATGTAGGGAAGAGTTGCCTTAATTGGAACAGCGCCTTAACTGGAACACTTGCACTTATTTTGGGGAAAAAATTAATTATAGCTATATATCGCATTTTTATTGTTAAACGTCATATTCTCTACGTTTTGAGAGATTTCGAAAGTCATCCCCCTACAAATGCTCCTCTATAAATCAATGGTACACGTCCATTGATTTACAACTCTTTTGCGATATTTTTTTTCGTAGTCTAATTTCGTGTTCAGACTATACTGATTGCATTGGGTAAACTATACTGTTATAGGTTATACGATTTTTTGTGTTTATTACAATGGGATTTAAAATGTAAATAACAACATAAACTTAGCTTATAAGTTGCTGCAAGTATGATATTGCAGTAGTAAAACAAAATAGTCGAAAGTTTCTATGATTGAAACTTTGAAGTTTTTATTACTTGATCAGTGATAAAATCAAAGGGTAGTTTTATTTAGTAACAACCATAAACCTCAAAAAACACATTATTCATTGCTTTTTAATCAATAAAATGAAAGAACGTCACAATAGTTACAGCTTTTATACATTTTTGGTTTGTAAAATTTCAGTTTGTCAGGAAAATATTGTTCCTATTATAAGTTTTGAATGAACTGTTGAAATAGTTGAATGAAAATGTTGAAATAAAAATGATTTTAATTTGATTTTTGTTGATTTTACTGGTTATTTTTTTTAAAAAAACAACCTGCTCCGATTAAGGAACCAAAGTGTTCCGATTTAGAAAACCGATTGCCTTAATTGGAACTTAATGGTACCTTGCAAAAACAAATTTATTTGCAATAACAGTGCATTCAGTTGAGTCAAATTATGGTTAAAATTATAGAAGGGTTGTCTGTTTGTTTTAATCAAATCATAAATGTTTTCACAGTTAGGCTATCTTCGGTTGATAAATATTTGTTCTTTAAGTGTTCCAATTAAGGCAACTCTCCTCTAATAATTAATTACCGAATAAATCAAAAAACTATATAATTGCATTTCTATGGAACTGAGACAATTGACTACTCTCATGGCCGACGACACGGGTCTCGAAGTGAGGGGGGGGGGGGTGCACAATTATAAATTTCTATAAAAAGTCTTCTATGTCTAGAATTTTCTTAAAAAAAAAATAGTTCATTGTTGTAGTTTTTATTTAGCAATAATGAGTTTTACTTTTTTATAAACATGAGCTAATACATTTTAAAGAAGCTAATGGAAATCACTGAACTGACTTTTATTAATTACTAACTTTTATTAATTATAACAAGAAATTCCTATTTTGCCCAAAGTAGCTAGTTGTTGTTAAAGTAGGCTAGTTGACCGGGGTTTTTACTCTATGAGCTCTGTCGCCCAAACAGCACATTTTTTTGAAAATATTAAAGTGTCGTCTCAAAGAGTATGAATTTGGGTAACTGATAAAATTTGCATTCATTTACAAAAAAAAATTCTTAAGACCTTCCGGGTCCTCAAAAAAAAAGAAAATTGCGCCAACTCCCCCCCCCCGGGGTTATGTGGCCGCAAACTATAAAAATTATTAATAATGTACTATTAAATGCAAAATTAATAGAAATCTTTTTACAATTGATTTTGGCAACAAATTTAAGCTAAAAATTTAATATTAGTTTTACCTGGTATCAAATATTAGTATGTATAACAGCCAAAAAAATATCCCACATTTTATCTGTGAAAAAAAAACTCTAAATAAAATTTTTTTTTTAATTTTTCTGTAAGAGTAAGTTTTTTCAATATTGTTAAAAATTGAAAAAAAAAAAAAAAAAAATTAATTTTATAAAAATATATATATTTTTTCCATAGTAAAAGCTATGAGCCAACTTACCCCGTGAAAATTTTGTCAACTTACCCCGAAAGCCTTTTTTTCTATAAACAGTCGATAGATCCTGAAAAACGGCAACTTTGAAAAAAAGTCTAACTGGATATAGTAAACCAATTGTGACTGGAACTTTTACAATAATTTTTTTTTCATATGACCAACTATTTTTTTTGTAAAGTAAAATGGAAGCGATGTTCCAAAAGTTACGTTTTTGTCCAAAAAACACATAAATTTTAATATCTCCCATGCGCATGCGTGAATCCTGACAATACTATAGTGAATGATGAAATGGTCAATTAGGAAGGTTTTGTGTCATTTTTTTTCACTTTCTGATGAAAGGCTCTGAAGATAAACGCAATTTGTCATCTTACCCCTGCGGCCAACTAGCCATGGTCTCCCCCAAACGAAAACATTTATACAAGTTCATGCATTTAAATATTTTACATTAAAATCTGGCGACCCCAATATTTTGTTAAGCAATCCCATTTAGGGTCACTACTTATTGTGACCCCAAATGAGATTACAATGGGTAGTGACCACAAATGGGATCACTTCCGTGGTACAACAACTTCCCCTATATCATTGATTAAGTCAAAATTACTGTAGTTAATATAAAAAAACGCAATATCTCATGACTTCTTTTAGTGTTGGCAGTTTAGCTGCTGCCTATTCTTTAACAGATCCCAAATACTTACTGTAAAAATTTGCTCCAAAACAGAGATATCTTAAAAACTATAAAGTATGACTTTGTAATTTTGCGAAGTCGTTATAAAGAATTTAGCGATAATAAATTCTTCAAATATAATAAATAAACGAAAATGAGTGTTTGTCTTCAAGTTGGCAACTAAGATAAAAGATAAAAAGATATAAGAGTTATAAAAATAAAAAATAAATGGAAAGATTTTTATAAACATTATAGTTATTCATAGTTTTCCAGTTTACTTACTTATCACTTAGCAGTTTTTTCTTCAAGACTTTACGCGAGTTTACCAATAAGGATAAAGAAATTAAGCAACAAATTAAGTTCAACTATATTTCAAAAGATTTGAAATATAGTTTTTAAAATCCTAAAAAAGACTTACCTTAATCTTAGGATTTCTGAATCTAAAAATTTTATATAGTATGGTTGATTATTCTTATTAACTATTGGTAAAACATGCGAACTGAAGGACCATCTAATAGAAGAACTGAAGAAAGAAACAATAAAATAAAACGAAGTGAATACAGTAACGAAAACAAAGTTTTCACCCGCCAGTAGAACAGTGTTTAAGACCCTATATGATATAAACAATATCAATTAAATGAATTTGTTACCGATACGAGAATGAGTTTCCACATAATAGGGGAGAGTTCGGTAAGATGGGACAAAATTTTTTGTGGTGTGCTGCACTTTATATTTTTCACAAAAACCATACAAATTGGGTTAAAATTATAGCCCACTAAATTGTTTTGTGAAGTTACTGTAAAACTCATTACTTAACAATTGAATTAGGTTCAAGGCTTTGGTTTTTTAATGTGACACTGTTTGCCCCATGTCAACTCGTGTCGGGGTGAAATAGGACAACAGTTGGGATTAAATGAAACGAATTAGAAACAAATAATTTTGACCAATATTTTATTCTGTCTATTTTACTCCTTATATAACATACCAATACACAAAATATATTTATGTTTATATCATTCTGAAAAGTCGCTTGATGTTTAAATCAATTTAAAATTACGTTCATGTCTCAGAGGGTAACATTTTTTCTTTTTCTTATCTTTGTCTTCCTTTTTTCTTTTAAATCCTGATAAACTTTTACCTAGTTCATTTTTTGTTGGTGCGTCAGTCAATAGCAGAGACACATTTTCTTTTAATACTTTTAAAATAATAGCATTTAATTGATTCTTAATGAAAAATTACCAATAATATCAACAGTCACGTGAAAAATATCTAAAATGAAAACTAAAAGTTTTAAATTGTTTACACCAAACTCAATTACATTTTTCTCAAACTATTTTGCATAGCTATTGTGTTTTAAACAATGCTTGTATCGCTTCCATACTTGATATTATTAGTGATGAGCACTTTCTCAAGCATGGTCGGCATATACATCAAGTCCAAACTAAACTACGATGAAGAAAAGACACAAGATGACACACCAAAATGTAAAAGATGACACACTAAAATGTAAACTTTCAAGCTAATATTTGATTCATAGTTTCAACTTTTATAGAAGAAAAAGCTGCAGTTTTTTAAAAACGTCTTTAAAATCTAAAACTGAATCAGCAATTGATTTTCTTATAACTGAGCTAAAACTTTTTTTTTAATAAATAAAAACTTTCTATAACATACAGGTTGTAAAACTATCATAATTGGTTGCATAGAGGCTGAACTTGAAAGATTCTAGATCATTTAACTTATCGAAAAGTCTCTGTAAATTGTTACCGTCCAAACCTGTTACATCTCTAAACATAATCTCTAAATATAATAAAATTTGATTTAAGCCATGAATTAAAATTAGGCCACAAAGTAGTTGATACTTTTACAAACATAGAAGTAATACCAATTAAAATGTGTGACTCTGGAGGAGGGATAAGATGTTCCACTAAAGTTTTTTTAGGTTCATCAAGGTATATAATTCGAGGAGTAATACAGTTTTTGAATTCCTTCATGCAATTATTCTTACATCCATTTGTAACAAACTTATTGTAGTTGATATCAATTGAACCCAATATTCAGTAGTTGGCTAAGGTTTCCATTATGTTTTGAAGCATCTTCAACTAGAGCTAAAACCATTGATCTTTTTACACTGAAAACTTTAAGAATTTCAGAATTTTTATTTTTGCATAATGGGTAGAAAACATTCATAATACAATTAAGAAAACCCTGTCCATCATCAAACAACAGAATAATAAGGATTCAAACCTCTTTCTTTAATCATGTGAAGAATTAAATCAAAAGTATTTTTTACAAATACCTAATTGCGATTTATCTCTTCATTCCATGAAACGAATGGTTCAGTTTTTACATCATAAGAGTCTAACAAAGTGTTATGCAACTCCTCAATCTGAGTTAATATATTTGGTTCCAACATTGTTTTCCCAAAGTTTTGTCCCATATTTTTGCAAAGCAACTGTTTTTCTTTAACTTAGGTTTAGAGTATTTAAGATTTTCAGTATAGCTTCTAAAGACTATTTTTTAAGTAGGTTTGTGGACAAAAACTTCCAATTGTTTGAATAATATACTGTTATAAATCGTTGGAAAGAGGATCAATACAGTATTTTAATGGTGAAAAAAATTATCAAAATTGAACAATTACTTAAAAAGTTATGACATAAGTACAGATTTTTCGATATACGAATTTAGGTGCTTTTCCAGTTTACCCCCTCCCCACTCCTTTTTTTTTATTGTTATTGATGATTATGCTAATTACAAATCATCATATTACAAATTTTATGCTGTTCACAAATCGTATAAAAACACAGGCCTGAAAATTTACAGAAAGTGCTCTAATTTGATGTTGAAGTTCAAAAAATTGTACTAAAAAGCGCTAAATATTCGCCATCTTTTTCATACTCGGTTATAATTAAATTCATTTTCACAGATAACTTTAAAAACGCTCGGTTTCTATCAACACTTCAAAGCAAATGTTGGAAAATGCATGCACAAAAATGCATCAATTCTGATACTACTCCATAGTTGAAATTTATCTAGCACTTCAGCTATTCCACTGTAAATACTATTAGCTTTACCATCGCCCAGTTTCAAAATGGCTAACTTGACCTCCTTTTCTGCATTTTTTAACATTAAGACTTGATACTCAATCCCGGAAATTCTTTTACCATCAAAATGCAACACCCAATCATCATTTTTTAAATGATTAATCATATGCTTTTCCATTTTTTGAGCTTCTGACATTGTAGCTCTATAAACCCCAGATTTGGATGGTGCTTGCACATTAACACCACATTTAGATAAATTTTTGCAAACTTCTGCTGATCTCTTAATACTTAGTTTTGACTTCTTAACTAAGTTAACAGCAACAGTGGTATTCTCATATTTTCTCTTTGTTTTTTGGCCTGGCGGATTATAATCAGAATCTTGCTCATCATCTTGTTCATTGTCTCCTTTATTGTCATCACTGACCTCTACTGTACCTGTTTCAGCTATGATAGTTCTCTTCTTGCCAGCTTTAGATGGATGTACTTTAACAATTTTTGATGTGCAATAACCAGCTTGACCATCAGTTTTCACCTGTAATATATAAAATTCTTTATCTTCATTGCTAAGCCAGTTATCATTCACTTTGGTTATATCAAATACATAATCCCACTTTTCTTCAAAACATTGTTTGGATTTTTGAACAGAATGATATTTCTTAATCAGAATTTCTACTTTTTTTGTTATAGACCTTTCATTAATTTTTGGTAAACTCAGTTTAAGCCATAAATCAGATAATTCTGCGCCAACCATTTTACATCTGGAATACACTGACTTCTCTAAATTTGATAAATAATTATACCGACCAATAACAGAATAAGCTTTTGGCATTTTATTCATAATGTCAAGTGGCTGCAAAACTTTGTGTAAGTGAGATCTTGTTGATTTTGATTTCTCAAAGTGGACTAGATTTTTTGTCCAGGCTTTGATATTTTCAGGTTTTTCAGTTTTTTTTATCTCGGAGCTTATTCTGGACATTCTGAAATATAAAGTAAATTAAAATAATTTTAAGTTACATGCAAAATTAAAATGAAATCTAGTAAACACAAAAAATCACCTTGATTGAAACACGTTTATCTTGACTGCTAATGACAATAATTCAATCTTGTGCTTGCAGAAATTGATAACATCGGATGCATTCAAACAATGTATACTCAAACTTATATACTTATATGTTTGTTTATTTGTATCACGCTACACCAATGATATTGTAATTATTATAATTACAATATCATTGTGCTACACATTAAAAATTGTTAAAAAACATTTACAATTTTTTATTTTCATATTACAATTTCATATTTACGGGTGACATTTTTGCAATCAAATGTCTTAAGGTATACATTTTTATAAATAAATATAAAAATGTCAGCTTTTAAAAATATACCCATTGATTTAAAAAAAAAAAAGTTGAAAAATCAACCCCCTAATCAACATGTAAGGAAAAAACGAAAATCTTTGCTTTAAAGCGCATGCTTAAACTGATATTGTGAAAGCAAAATTTAAATTAAAAAGTTTTCTCTTGAGAAATTTAGTAAAAAGTTTGTCTGGAATGAAAAGGAATAGTCAGGAATACTTGAAAAGTTGTATGAAGAGATATCGTTCTGCTAAAGCAGTATCGCATATCTCCAATACAGTTACAATACTTTTTTGTACTAAAAATGTTACTAAAACTTTATCATAAAAATATTTATTACTACTTTTAAATTTATTTAGTTTTATGAACTCCTAAATTAATATAATTCAAATATATTATAAATCCTATCATTTCATAACTTGCTTATTTTATTATGTTGATTATTATTTTATTAACATTTCTGTTATGCTATTACCTTTTTTTTGTACTGTTTTAAAAAAATTTAGGAAAATAAATTAAAATTTCGAGCCAACACTGACATTTTATTGCTGCTAAACGTTAAGTTTTGTTTTAAGGATTGCAGTTCTTCTATCTGTTTTTTGCTCTTTATTCAATAAGTATTTGATTTAAATTAAATATGATTATAATTTGATATTTTATTACGAGATATATGTTTTTATATATGAATCTTTTTAGATTTTTTCATGTTATTTTTAAATTTTTTGTCAGCGCAATTCAAGTTATATATGTTTATAGTTTGCATGTATGTTTATATTATGTTCAAAGTTAAAAAGTTTTTGATAAATATATGAACGTGGTAATATGTGTTAATAACACATGTTAGGTATGTTAAATCCCGCGTTTTACGGAACCGATTTTTGTGCTAAAAAACTGTTCCACGTTTTTAGAACTTGGCGTTTAGGCAGTATTGTAGAATGATGTTTTGTAGCATATTTTTTTAGAATTTTATATTAACTTGGAAGTTTTTTTAAAAGTAGAATAGTTGAACTTTTTTAAAGAGTATTTTTTTATTATATTGACGAAAGTTAAAGTGTTATTTATTGATATCAAAAAGTGTGTTGTACTTCTTGTGCTTAGTAAATGTTGAAGATATTATCTTTTTTTTTTCTATCCTATTCTTTTTTTTAAGTTTATACGTTTTCTATGCACATGCCAAATTTCAAGAAGTTATTTTAACTAGCAGATACCCTATTTTTACCCTCACTTTTGGTACCTAAATTTTGTTTTTCCGTCTTCTGTTTGGGGGAGAAGGGGGGGGGGTACTGAAGGATATTAAATATTCGTTTTTATAAGCCAATAATAATAATTATTAAAAAATTTATGTGATTTTTCTATAAAATGATTTTGTGATAAAAGTACTAATATTACATTTATAAAGTATCAATCTAAAAATAACATTTATTATATATTAAATCAATAATACATGTTTTTTGCTCAGTCCAATCATACTATTACATTTTTAAAAAGCTTTATATCATATAGTAATATAATATATTGCTTTTTTACGTATTTAGAATATATCATATATTAGTAATATATTAATATTTATATATATATATATATATATATATATATATATATATATATATATATATATATATATATATATATATATATATATACAAACACACACACACACACACACACACACACACACACACACACACACACACATATATATATATATATATGTTATATATATATATGTAAATTATGTTAGTGTATTTTACAAATAGAGTGCTCAATGTTCTTAAAGAACAGAGCAATAATAAATTAGTAAAAAATACTTGTCTAACTTTTTCTTCAACTTGAAGCTTCATCATTGCTGGATCATCAGGAAGAGTTCTCAGGAACTCCTGATGATCCAGCAAAGGTGAAACTTCAAGTTGAAGAAAAAGTTAGATAAGTGTTTTTTACTAATTTATATATATATATATATATATATATATATATATATATATATACATATATATATATATATATATATATATATATATATATATATATATATATATATATATATATATATATATATATATATATATATATATATATGTATATATATATATATATATATATATATATATATATGTAGTATGCAGCAAGTAGTGGAACTTGCAAAAAAAATGTACAGCGAGTAGTCAAACTTGCAAAAAAAATTTAAAACGAGTAGTGGAACTTGCAAATAAAGTTACAGCGAGTAGTGGAACTTGCAAATAAAGTATCAGCGAGTAGTTGAACTTGCAAAAAAAATGTACAGTGAGTAGTGGAACTTGCAAAGATATGTACACGGAGTCGTGGAACTTGCAAAAAATATGTACAGCAAGTAGTGGAACTTGCAAAAAAAATTTACAGCGACTCGTGGAACTAGCACAAAAAAAATTACTGCGAGTAGTGGAACTTGTAAAAATATAAAGTGAGTAGTGGAGCTTTTTTTTGATAGATCGTCGTGTCTATTGTTAACAATGATTATTATAAAGTTTTATTAATGGAATTTAATATCTTAATCATTAACTAAAAGCTAAGATGTAAACTAATTAAAATAATATTATAAAACATTTTTTGTTTTTAAAAAATTTTTTAGGTCAGAGGGGGAACCATCTATAACTATAATCACTAAGCATTATGTGATGTATTTTGAACTTTGGTAAAAGATGTTTTTATATTAAAGTTTATTATTTTAATTACATTCAAATATTTTTTTGAATCTCATTGAAAATATAATTTTTTTTAGGTTGTAAAAGGAGGGGGGAGGGGGCGATGATACACCCCTTGAAACAAAGGGTGTGCTGCTAGTGATGTTGTGAAGTAGTAAAATATAATTTTTTATTTGATACTAGATTTCTTTTTAATTATAAAGATAAATATTTATAAAAAAAAAGAGTCATTTTTGATAATAGGGACTTGAAAATAGTTGTCTAATGAAAAAAATAGATCTAGGCAGGATGAAACTAATCGTTGTTAAAATTTAAGAAATGCAACTCGGCGTGCAGAAAACTTACTTGACAGAATTCAGTGTTAAGCAGTGTTAATTATCTTCAGAACAAAGCAAAGTATGAGTTTAACTATTTATAGTAACAATTAACACTTTTAAATCTAAATAATTTTTTTTTATTATTATTTCTATCATAATTATGTTCTTTTCTTCATTTTTTTTTTTTTAGTTTGTCTTCCCTTTGTCATCTTTTGATTAGTTAGCTAACTGTTGAAACATGGTTTTAATTTTTGTAAATTTAGTATGATATGAAATTTACTCTATTAATCATTAGTCAACAGTTAGAGAGAAGTTGAAGCTTAATTAAGAAATGCTGGAAATTGCTTTTAATCAAGGTAAAAATATTTTTGTTTACTGGTAACATAATAAAACCAGTTACTATTATCTATTCTGTGCTTTTTTACATTTGTTAACATGCTGCTTTGGAAACACTTTCTTTCTCTCTCTCTCTCTCTCTCTCTCTCTCTCTCTCTCTCTCTCTCTCTCTCTCTCTCTTAGATGAGAGGGAGATTTAATAAAACTTATGTAATTACTGAGCTATTACGTATTTCTTAATACCACAAATGATAATGACCATTTATAAGAAATATTTTACGAGTTTTTATTTGTTTTTATTTGCTATTTTATGATATAGTTGCTCAAATTGTTTAACTGTAATTGTTCCTTGATTGTTCAAATATTGTAATAAATAAAATCTTTTTTGTCCAAGTATTTAACTTAATAAAATATCTTATTAACTTGTGGTGTTATTTGCCAGCGTTACTATAGTAACAATGTATACATTGTGTTGTCTAGCCTTTTTATAATCTTTTTTAATTATTCTGTAGACATAATATACGAACCTGTCATTTCGAAAAGGACATAAGTCCAAAACTTTTAGCAGTTTGTTTATAAGTTTGAATTAAAAATTTCTGCATGATTTGTTTTTTTTATAAAAAATAAAAAATACATAAGTTACATACGTTCTTTATTTACCTACTTCTATGTTTAATTTCTTTAGCAACATAGACATTTTATCAAAAATCATATTTTTGTTAATTTTGAAAAATTTTATTAAATAGACTTGTGCCCTTTTTGAAATGACAGGTTCATATATTTTCTGTTATTATCATCCTAATTCTACTAACAATAAAATGCAAATAATACTTTTGTAATTAAAAATAGTAATTTTTTTTTTCATGTCTTTTTTTAGGTATTTGCAGGCTTTACTTGACTTTCCTTTTCTGGTACTTGTGTTGTGACAGATTTTAAAAAGAACTTAACTGATGTTAATGCGGTCTTTATGTCGTTACCTATAAACAATGACGTTGCTGATACGGAGTCAAAGTTAAAATATTTATAGATAAATTTGTATTTAATATTTTAGATAATATATCAATTTAATAATGTGTTTTTATTGTTATTAATGATTTAATAACTCATAACCCGTATTACGGGTTGCTTACTGCTAGTCATTGTCACTATGTTATGAATTCATATTAGTTAATAAAATTGTATTGAATATTCTCTGGTTATCGTGTTTTATACGTGTTTAAATGCGAGTTTGATACTCAGTAGGCGTCGTATTGTATACCTGTATTTATACGCATCTGATGTCTATTTTTAATGCGCGTTTGAGCCCAGTCGGCAAATTTAGTTGTAAATGCGCATTAGAAACTCGTTTAAATACGTATCGATGTGGTATGCATGTTAGCCATTTTATCGTATCGAACACGCATTAGAAATACGCATTAGATGCGTATAAAGACAGTTATACAATACGACGCCTACAGGGTATCAGACTCGCATTTGAAACTCTTGTAAACACGTATAAAATACGATTGTTGCGAGGGGCAAGGGTTGTCTCGATTTTGTGATGCAATATTTTTTTTTTTTTTCAGTTTTAAATCTAGAAAAAACTTTTTTTTTGTTAAATTAATCTGACCAAACCAAAACCCTCATGATGTATCTAAATGTTGATTGTAAAATCAACTACGTCTAAATCTTACTTAGTTGATGTGTACACTCCGTTAACGGAGTAGTTACAGCCTGCAAACGGACTGTTATGGCTGTAACAGTCTACGTGCAGTGCACGTTCTGTGCTTTTAACTTTATATGGTCCAAGTGCAGAACTTTTTTTAGTCGGTGCACAAAAGTGTGCAGCAACAAAAAAACATCTTTTTGCACTAACTAAAAAGAATTGGTAATAAAAATATTCAATACGATATTTTCCTGGTATTACATGCGCATTTAAAACTTTCCAGAATACGCATTATTTACGAATATATGTAAGCCATTTTATCGTGTCAAACGCGCATTAAAAATAGACATCAGATGCGTATAAATACAGGTATACAATACGACGCCTACTGAGTATCAAACTCGCATTTAAACACGTATAAAACACGATAACCAGAGAATATTCAATACAATTTTATTAACTAATATGAATTCATAACATAGTGACAATGACTAGCAGTAAGCAACCCGTAATACGGGTTATGAGTTATTAAATCATTAATAACAATAAAAACACATTATTAAATTGATATATTATCTAAAATATTAAATACAAATTTATCTATAAATATTTTAACTTTGACTCCGTATCAGCAACGTCATTGTTTATAGGTAACGACATAAAGACCGCATTAACATCAGTTAAGTTCTTTTTAAAATCTGTCACAACACAAGTACCAGAAAAGGAAAGTCAAGTAAAGCCTGCAAATACCTAAAAAAAGACATGAAAAAAAAAATTACTATTTTTAATTACAAAAGTATTATTTGCATTTTATTGTTAGTAGAATTAGGATGATAATAACAGAAAATATATGAACCTGTCATTTCAAAAAGGGCACAAGTCTATTTAATAAAATTTTTCAAAATTAACAAAAATATGATTTTTGATAAAATGTCTATGTTGCTAAAGAAATTAAACATAGAAGTAGGTAAATAAAGAACGTATGTAACTTATGTATTTTTTATTTTTTATAAAAAAAACAAATCATGCAGAAATTTTTAATTCAAACTTATAAACAAACTGCTAAAAGTTTTGGACTTATGTCCTTTTCGAAATGACAGGTTCGTATATTATGTCTACAGAATAATTAAAAAAGATTATAAAAAGGCTAGACAACACAATGTATACATTGTTACTATAGTAACGCTGGCAAATAACACCACAAGTTAATAAGATATTTTATTAAGTTAAATACTTGGACAAAAAAGATTTTATTTATTACAATATTTGAACAATCAAGGAACAATTACAGTTAAACAATTTGAGCAACTATATCATAAAATAGCAAATAAAAACAAATAAAAACTCGTAAAATATTTCTTATAAATGGTCATTATCATTTGTGGTATTAAGAAATACGTAATAGCTCAGTAATTACATAAGTTTTATTAAATCTCCCTCTCATCTAAGAGAGAGAGAGAGAGAGAGAGAGAGAGAGAGAGAGAGAGAGAGAGAGAGAGAGAGAGAGAGAGAGAGAGAGAGAGAAAGTGTTTCCAAAGCAGCATGTTAACAAATGTAAAAAAGCACAGAATAGATAATAGTAACTGGTTTTATTATGTTACCAGTAAACAAAAATATTTTTACCTTGATTAAAAGCAATTTCCAGCATTTCTTAATTAAGCTTCAACTTCTCTCTAACTGTTGACTAATGATTAATAGAGTAAATTTCATATCATACTAAATTTACAAAAATTAAAACCATGTTTCAACAGTTAGCTAACTAATCAAAAGATGACAAAGGGAAGACAAACTAAAAAAAAAAAAATGAAGAAAAGAACATAATTATGATAGAAATAATAATAAAAAAAAATTATTTAGATTTAAAAGTGTTAATTGTTACTATAAATAGTTAAACTCATACTTTGCTCTGTTCTGAAGTGTCTAAAGTAAAATCAAATTAACAGACATTAACACTGCTTGACACTGAATTCTGTCAAGTATGTTTTCTGCACTTCGAGTTACATTTCTTACATTTCAACAACGATTAATTTCATCCTGCCTAGATGTCTTTTTTTCATTTGACAACTATTTTAAAGTTGCCTATTAGCATTTTACATTAATAACTTTGTTGAGCCTAATACTATCTATTTCAATTTCACTGTTATCATATTACCAGTAATATGTTACAATTAAATAAATGAACGTAAAAGAATCTTACAAATTGTGATCTTTTCTAATCAAAGACTTTATTTAAACTTAAGATTTATTGAAATCCATATCTTTTTATATGTTTACATACATAAGTCGTTTATCAAAAATATTAAACAATATTTATTTACATCAATTATTTTTAATTTAACAAAGAATCTACAATGCACAAAATTATTTTTACCTTAATGAACAAAAATAATAAATGCACAATCTTGTATAAAATATTGAAGCAATGTCAGTCAGTATATTTTACTCTAAAGTAATTATATATATATATATATATATATATATATATAAATATATATATATATATATATACATATATATATATATACATATATATATATATATACATATATATATATATATATATATATATAGATCTATAGTTTGTTGGCTTTGGGAAGAGCGGAAGGAAAAAAGTGATTCTTACGCCAACATATACGTCACTTTTAATTACTTTTAACTTTCGTCCAACATTTCCGTGTTGGACGAAAGTAAAAACCATTAATTTAATTACAAATTAATCGTTTTTTAAAAAAACCACAAAAACGCAAATTTAATTGACCAGAATGTTTTTAAAAACATTCTGAATGTTTTTAAAACATTTTGAATGTTTTTAACAATATAAACAATGTTTTTATTTTAATTTTTTTTAATAAAATGATTTATTTTTATTTTTTTTAATAAAATGTTTTTATTTTTATTTTTTTTACTGTAAATCATGCGCGGAGTGTTGCTACATCGACTATCTTATAGCCTGACTCGCAAGGGAGTGCTGCTACATCGACTGACAAATAGCCTGACTCGCAAGGGAGTGCTGCTACATCGACTGACAAATAGCCTGACTCGCAAGGGAGTGCTGCTACATCGACTGACAAATAGCCTGACCCGCAAGGGAGTGCTGCTACATCGACTGAGGGTTTGGTTGGGGCAGGCAGTCTATCATTATTAAAAAAAAAAAAATTCCGGTCTTGCATTTTAATTTTTACTTTTTGTCAACAAAATACGGAAAAAACTTTCGGACAACATCTAAGGGTTCTATATATATATATATATATATATATATATATAGAACCCTTAGATGTTGTCCGAAAGTTTTTTCGATATTTTGTTGACAAAAAGTAAAAATTAAAATGCAAGACCGGAATTTTTTTTTTTTAATAATGATAGACTGCCTGCCCCAACCAAACCCTCAGTCGATGTAGCAGCACTCCCTTGCGGGTCAGGCTATTTGTCAGTCGATGTAGCAGCACTCCCTTGCGAGTCAGGCTATTTGTCAGTCGATGTAGCAGCACTCCCTTGCGAGTCAGGCTATTTGTCAGTCGATGTAGCAGCACTCCCTTGCGAGTCAGGCTATAAGATAGTCGATGTAGCAACACTCCGCGCATGATTTACAGTAAAAAAAATAAAAATAAAAACATTTTATTAAAAAAAATAAAAATAAAAACATTTTATTAAAAAAAATAAAAATAAAAACATTGTTTATATTGTTAAAAACATTCAAAATGTTATAAAAACATTCAGAATGTTTTTAAAAACATTCCGGTCAATTGAATTTGCGTTTTTGTGGTTTTTTTAAAAAACGATTAATTTGTAATTAAATTAATGGTTTTTACTTTCGTCCAACACGGAAATGTTTGACGAAAGTCAAAAGTAATTAAAAGTGACGTATGTGTTGGCGTAAGAATCACTTTTTTCCTTCCGCTCTTCCTAAAGCCAACAAACTATAGAACTATATATATATATATATATATATATATATATATATATAGATATATATACACATATATATATATATATATATAGAACCCTTAGATGTTGTGCGAAAGTTTTTTCAATATTTTGTTGACAAAAAGTAAAATTTAAATTGCAAGACCGGAATTTTTTTTTTTAATAATGATAGACTGCCTGCCCCAACCAAACCCTCAGTCGATGTAGCAGCACTCCCTTGCGGGTCAGGCTATTTGTCAGTCGATGTAGCAGCACTCCCTTGCGAGTCAGGCTATTTGTCAGTCGATGTAGCAGCACTCCCTTGCGAGTCAGGCTATTTGTCAGTCGATGTAGCAGCACTCCCTTGCGAGTCAGGCTATAAGATAGTCGATGTAGCAACACTTCGCGCATGATTTACAGTAAAAAAAATAAAAATAAAAACATTTTATTAAAAAAAATAAAAATAAAATCATTTTATTAAAAAAAATAAAAATAAAAACATTGTTTATATTGTTAAAAACATTCAAAATGTTATAAAAACATTCAGAATGTTTTTAAAAACATTCTGGTCAATTAAATTTGCGTTTTTGTGGTTTTTTTAAAAAACGATTAATTTGTAATTAAATTAATGGTTTTTACTTTCGTCCAACACGGAAATGTTGGACGAAAGTCAAAAGTAATTAAAAGTGACGTATGTGTTGGCGTAAGAATCACTTTTTTCCTTCCGCTCTTCCTAAAGCCAACAAACTATAGAACTATATATATATATATATATATATATATATATATATATATATATAGGCAGATTTAAGTTTATAAACTTTCGTGTCAACAAATTACAGTCAGTTTTTCATGTTTAATACACAAAATATATATCAAATATAAAATAAATCCAATATAAAATAAAACAAAATAGTAAACTTACTCAAACCAGTATCAGTTACACCGTGTGAAGTAACTAAAAAACACTTCAGTTCTTTTCAATCACTCTAAAAACTAACTTTCAGCTCTTTCCAATAGCACTAAAAAATAAAACAAAACTTGCTTAGTTGAGTTGCCTAGTTTATAAGAATCTGAAAACAGATAAGTAAAAAACCAAGAACAAACAAACAATTATTTTTTAGAACTACTATATTTAAACAAATTAAATAAAACAAAGAATAACGCCAATTCTCCTTAAAAGCTAAAAAAAATTTTCAGCTCAAATTTGCTTGCAGACCTTGCTTGTAAAATAAAATGTGAATAAGAAACACATTTAGAAAAGCCTAGAAAAAATTCATAAAAATTTACATACATTTGTTCTTTTATATCGCATTAATCCATGATATGATTAATCTGAAATGAAAAAATGTAATTGATAAGTAAATACAAAGAAAAAAATCAAACATGAATCGAAAATCAATATATCTGATAGAGATAAGATGTCATGATAAGAGAGTAGTAGTTGTTAAATAATGTTATTTCATGTTAGCTTTTAGAAAACAAATCATGTTTGTACTTCATGGTTCTAAAAGTTCAAATTGAGATATAAACAAAATGTATATACCGCAAAATGATTTTTCTTGAGTGGCTTTTAGTGAATGATTAAAAGCAGTGAGTTTCAATAATAAAACCACTTATAACTTTTAACAATAGACACCAACATTAAGGTAAGCCAAATGCAACAACATTAGTAACATAAATAACAACTTTATGCAAAATCTTGCTCTACACGTTTGCCAAGTTGCACACTTTGAAAACATGGAAACAACATAATATAAACATACATAATAACTATAAAACACAATACATTTATTCAACTTTATATAACATATACAAACACCTCATATAATATTTATATACACAATAGATACATTTTATACATGGCCTACTTTATTTATACGGCCGGATATTTTGCATTTTGAAGAAAAAAATAGAAGGCCAGTTTTCTCGAAAAGTGTTTTTAAAGAAGCATCTTTGAAAGTTTAAAAAGATGGTTAACAAATGTTGCGTTGTAAATTGTCGTTCAAATTATCATAGTTATGGTGAAGTATCTACAGTAGTATTTTCGTTTCCAAAAAATGAAGAGTTAAAAAAAAGTTGGATTAAATTTGTAAATAAGAAAGATTGGACACCTACTAATTCTTCCGTTATATGCATCAAACACTTTGAAAAAAATATTTTCTGAAAGGTAACACGAATCAACGATTTAGATTAATAAAAAAACTAAAGCCTATTCCAACTATTTTTGATTGCACAAATTTGACTGATGAAGGTTCATCACAACTTATAAAATCTTCTAATTCGTTAAGAAAATCACCAACTAAAAGAATATTTCAGCCAGATCAATATGAACAGTTTTTATTGAATGATTTGATTAGTAGCTTTGACGATATTACTGAGAGTCTTGCTCCAGATGGTTTTTCATTCTTGAAGTATCATGATCATGTAATTTTTTATAAATTGAGTTATAGTACTTTATCTATTCCAGAAGTTACAGAGTGCATTCGTGTAAACAATGAGATGCATGTTAAATTATTTTACAAAGATTCACCTCTACCATTGCCTCAGTGGTTTCGTCAAGGAAGATATTGTCGTTTATCTTGTAAAAGTATGTTTCATAATTTTCCTACCTACATTAAATCACAAGCCGAACAATTTTCATCTGTATTGACTGAATTACAGCAAATTAAATATATGAAAAAACCTATTTATTCAGCCAATATTATAAAATATTCACTGATATTACGATATACTTCTATGCAGTCATACCAACTTTTGCGTGAAGGATTGCCTTTACCATCATTATCATTACTTAAAAAAATAACTAGTGGAAATATTGATGCTCTAAGTTGTGCAAAACGTTTAAAATTAGAAGGTAAGATATCTCAAGACATTTGCTTGATTTTTGATGAAATGTACTTGCAAAAATGTGAGGAGTATTTTGCTGGAGAGATGATTGGTAGTGATGAGTCTGGAGAAATGTATAAGGGAATAGTTTGTTTTATGATAGTTGGCCTGAAACAAAACATTCTATATGTGATTAAAACGTCTCCTGAAAAAAAAATCAATGCTGAATGGTTGAAAGAAGAAATTTTTGAATGTCTTCGTATTTTAACTGAATGTGAATTTAATGTTAGAGTTATTGTGTGTGACAACCATTCCTCTAATGTTTCTTGTTTTAAAAAAATTCTTTGTGCATCGAATCAACAAGCCGAAGATTTGTTTTTTATTTACAATCTAAAAAAAATTTACCTTTGTTTTGATGGTGTACATCTTATTAAAAACATCAGAAATAATTTGTTAAATTGCAAAAGATTTTTATTTCCAGATTTTAACTTTAATGGATTTAAAGATCCTATAATTGTATGTGAGGGAGAAATCAAATGGAGCACCTTCCATAATATTTATGAAAAAGACCTCGCTCTTGATGCTGGCTTGCGTAAAGCACCAAAAATAACAATGAAAGTATTACATCCTGACAATTTTAAACAAAATGTTTCTTTAGCACTTGCAATTTTTGATGAAACTACATCTGCAGCGATTCACTCATATTTTCCTGATCTTAAAAGTAGTGCAGATTTTCTTACATTATTTAACAAGTGGTGGGTTTTATCAAATTCTAAATGTCAATATTCAACATGTAATATTTTAGGTAATGCAGTCATTTCTGGTGATAAAAAACCTAAATTTCTTAGGGAAATGGCACATTGGATTGAAACTTGGCAATCACAAAAGATACCAAACTGTGAGAAGTTTACTTTAAGTGTTTAGACAGCTGCAGCACTAATAAGGACACTTAATAGTCATGCCTTATTGATCGAGGACTTACTTAATGATGGATATCACTTTGTTTTAACTGCGAGATTTCAAAGTGACCCATTAGAAAGGAGATTTGGACAATATAGACAAATGAGCGGTGGAAGATTTTTGGTGGGTTTAAAAGATGTCACTATTTCTGAAAAAATATTAAAAATCAAAAGTATAGTTAAAGAAAGTATAAACTTTGATGATAGTTTGAAAATGCCTTTTGAGTCAAAAAATAATTTAACAGATTTGAAAAACTTTCTTCTTGATAATGATAAAGCTGAGTGTACTCCAGAAATCATGACACTTGCACCAGAAAGTAGGGAAGTAGGTGCTCATATTGCTGGATATATAGCAAAGAAACTTAAAAAACGTTTTGATACATGTTGTAAAGAACTTTTATGTTGTGTCAATATTGATGAAAGCAATCCTGATCATACTTATTTAACAATTATTTCTAGGGGTGGTCTCACTATTCCTTCACCATCACTTTTGGATTATGTTTGCATATATATTCACATCCTTTGCTATGATTGACTACTCTTATAACAAAATAAAGAAATTTAATTTACATGCACGACAAGCTTTAGAATATTTTTTAAACCACTTTTATGACATTTTCTTGTCCCATGCATGAGAAAATTGGGATAAAACTTGCTGGAAGAATTGTTATCAACATTTTTCTTAATAATAAAAGAATTATCTCTACCAGCGAAGTAGCTGTTGATCATGTAAAATCTTTTAAAAAGAAAAAATTTGAGAATTTTAATATATTATTTATAATATAATTATTTTATTTTTTAATGAAAAAAGAAAAATATTTTAATATTTTTATAACTGTTCTTTTTTCTTACATTGTTTTTACTAATTCTAAATTTTAAAATAAAGACTCTTTTTATTTATTTATTTCTTAATAAATGTTCGTTTAATATCTAAAATTATGAATATATACAACTTTAGTGGACTTTTTAAATTTAGAAAATAAAATAATTTTGAAAATGTTCAAGACGTATTAAGTTTTTGAAACATTACGATTTTAAAAACTGGCCTTCTATTTTTTTCTTCAAAATGCAAAATATCCGGCCATATAAATAAAGTAGGCCATGTTTTATACTATTTTAATGACACATTTATAAAACAATTACATAACACATATTACCACATACATATAATTATCAAAAACTTTTTAACTTTGAACATAATATAAACATATACGCAAACTATAAACATATAACTTGAATTGCGCAAACAAAAAAATTAAAAATAACATGAAAAAATCTAAAATGATAGGATTTATAATATATTTGAATTATATTAATTTAGGACTTAATAAATAAAATAAAGATAATAAGAAAATAAGAATATAATAAAAAAAAAGAATAAAACAAAATAAATTTAAAAGTAGTAATAAATATTTTTATGATAAAGTTTTAATAATTTTTTTAGTACAAAAAAGTATTGTAACTGTATTGGAGATATGCGATACTGCTTTAGCAGAACGATATTTCTTCATACAACTTTTCATGTATCCCTGACTATTCTTTTTCATTCCAGACAAACTTTTTACTAAATTTCTCAAGAGAAAACTTTTTAATTTAAATTTTGCTTTCACTATTTCAGTTTAAGCATGCGCTTTAAAGCAAAGATTTTCGCTGCCTTGGATTTGTAAGACTCTTTCATTATTAGGGGTCGTCCATAAAGTACGTACGCATATAGGGGGGAGGGGGGGGGGTCTTCAAAAAGCGTACGAAAGCGTATGGGAGGGGGGGGGGGGGGGAGGGTTCAATTTAAAAGTACGTACTTCGATTTTCTAATTTATCACAATTAACCAGCTAATCAATAGAAAAGTTACATTCTGACTAAAGATTCTTGTTTGCCAACATAAAAAGATGTATGGTATATGAAGTAGAGGGTATAGTTTTCCTCTATGCACACACATGTATGGGCGCCCTCAGAATTTTTTGATGTTCCAGATAGGACACTTTCACACATCGTGCAAACTCATAACTTAAGCTTGTTTATACCAATGCCAAATGAGGAGGCCTTGCAAAATATCGGGTTGGCGGAGGCCTGTGAACAAAAAGCCTTAAAACACTTACCCTCCCGACCCCCAAAATAAGAGGGGTGTAAATTTTGCATGGTTATAACTTTTAGATTTAGAAAAAAATTTGGATGGCCTCCGCCATCCAAATTTTTTGCAAGGCCACCTCATTTGGCATATTAACAAACTTAAGTTTGCACGTTGTGTGAAAGTGTTCTATCATCAAAAATCAAAACATCAAAAAATCCTGAGGGGGCCCATGCACACATGCCCGCCCTTATATACTGGCCCTGAGTAAGACCTGAGGGCCGTGGTTGATGGGACGGAGTCACCCTTAAAAAAACGTGTCAATGGCGTCTCAAAGACCGCTAGGTTTTGCTAAAATAAAAAGTTTCTTAAAATAGCAAAAGGGCACAAAATTTGCTGTTGCTCCCTCCCACTGGGTTTTACCCTTTGTTTTCAATATTACTGATCTCACCTTAGACTCGTTTTTTACTTACTAAAGAGGGGTGCCTGAAAAAAACGTCCACCTTAAGTATAGTTTATTTACATTTGATTCGTTAAAAAAACAAAAAAAGTTTTCCTAAATTTCACCGAGAATCGAACCTAGTTCTCCGTCGACTATTGCCGCTGCATAAACCTTTCGCCCAAATACATACTTGCATTTGTGAATTTTAAATATATTTAAATTATTATTTGCATTTATACTTAAAGACGTTTTTAAAATGCGTAAGCAAAAAGCTTTGGGGTAGTATAAAGTATCTAAGGTACCCTCCGTCTTTATTTTTTTTAATTAAACTTTTTAATTAAGAAAAAAAAAACAGGAGGGATGGGGGAAGGGGATATTTGAGGGGGGGGGGGTATTTGAGAAACGTACGTACTTTTAAGGGGGGGTGGGGACATAAAAGTACGCATGGCAACAGGGGGGAGGGGGGTCAAATTTCAAAATTTTTGGCGTACGTACTTTATGGACGACCCCTTATGACATGTGCAACCGGAATAGATGGCCTTACATTGTTATTATGTAGCAAGATATTTTTAAGAAACCTCTTACTAATATCTACAAATAATCCTCTAATCAGTTGTTTAATGGTCAAACTCAAGCTCATAAAACAAGTTTGCCTTTGAATACGGTTTTCGGTAAAAGCTTCTTAGTTGTGTTGACATTGTAGTTATAACTTCCTTTTCTAATGGAATTCTTTCTAATGGAAATTCTAATGGAATAGATTCTTTCTGAAAAAATTCCTTTTCTTCCTCTTTTTATAAGGTGTCGGATTGAATCGTATATTCATTGTTACTTTTTTCATGTGTGAGGCGCTACGAGTTTTTTTGCAAGTAATCAATGCAAGATATGGCAGTAATATTTGTTCCGTTTTAGCCGTTTAATGTGTAGCGTTTAAATTTAAATGGTGCTGTAATTTTTTTTATTTCTTTTTAGTTTTTTCATTACTGTTTCCTAAAATTTTAAACTTAAATTTTTTTGCGTGGTACCTTAAATTGAGATATTTTTTCTGTATAACGTATAACATTTTCTTGTCTCTTTTTAGTTGATCTTTAATGTTTGCATCCATCCTTTTCTGAAATGAATGTATTGCAAATTTTGCAGTGTGGTTGAACATAAGCAACCGAATAAACATGATTGTGGTATTTGGGTTGTATAACGAGGTGTGATACGGTAAGAGAGCAGGAAGTTGTATAACTGCTTTGATCAGTCTTTTTGTTCAATCTATGCTGCTCGTATTGTTTTGATTTGTGGTTTCATGAAAGATTCGGCTTCTGAGCTTGCCTGCGGCCGAAGTAGCGTGATTTGTTTATGATGAATGATTTGGTATAAATGGCGTCTGCAAAACAATAAACTCACAGTTACAAAAACTGATTTTTCAAAGACATGTTCATATTTATGGAGTGAGAATGAAAAGGAAAAGCAAGTTGGGAAGTAAGTGCAGGAGTATTTCAGTTTATTGAATCTGAAAGCAAAGAATGAGCAACATAGTTTTATCTCTTCTCTGATCGATTTGGGGACCAAAATCAAAATAGAATGATGAACATAATAATGTCGGATGCATTGACTCTATTCAAATTAGATTTAATTGAGCTTACATTCTTTGTTCCGGGACACAGTCAGAGTGAAAATGATGTTGCCCACTCAATAATTAAAAAACATTATCGAAATCGAGTAATAAACACACCTATGCAGTGGGAAACAACAATAGAACACACTTTAAAAAAATAATACCTATGTGTTAACTGTGTTAAATAATGATGATATAATAAATTTTAAGAATGGAAAAGTATTTTAAGTATATTTTGCAGAACTAACTAACAAATGCTTTAAAATATGAATCGGTGAATGTTAAAAGGGCGGAAGTCCAATAATGCAAACTTTTGGAAAACTAAAAAAACCTGCATTTTCTCCAGTAGTAATTTTTGTTAATGGTTCAATAATTTTTTTTTGAATGTGAAAAACATTATCCTCTTCAAAAAAATTATTAAACCATTAACAAAAATTTACTACGGGGGAAAATGCCGTTTTTTTTAGTTTCCTGAAAGTTTCCATTATTGGACTTCCGCCCTTTTAACACTCACTGAGTCATATCTAAATCAGTAAAAGTAAATGGTCCAAAGTCTAAACCAAAAAAAGTTATGTGGGCCAGTATTGTACAACTAAAAGTTTTAAAAGAAAATCCTGATTTTCTTTAGTTAAAATATAACTTAGAAGAAGAATATAAAAGTTGTATTTTTTGAGCAAAAAACACAACTCGCACAAAATCAGCAGCATATATACGCTTACAAAAGCAGAAGTATCTTGCTCCAAAAGGTATTATTACACTCAAAAAAAAAAAAAAATTCTTCTTTCCCAATGTAACAAAGGTTATCCAAAACAGCATCATCATTTCTACCAAAACCAATAGATTCGAGTCAGTTGATGATGATGGCAATGATGAAATACCGAAAATAGAACCAAACCAACAACCCAAAATCATAAAAAAGCAGACCATCAAATAACTGAAAAAGATTCTATAGAGCCTGTTTACAGCAGTTAAGAAAATGAAAAGTACACAAAAGGACAAACAGACAAAGTACATAAGTACACAATTAGCAGATAAATATTACAAAATGTTGTTACAATGAAACCTTTGTTACTTGAATCACTTGTTTTATCTTACTTATTTTAAAAAAGTTTTTCAAGTTCATTAAATTTTAATCATTTCATCACTAAATGATTATTTAAAAAAACTATTTATTTGTTTAATTAAATAACGGTTAAGTTTTTGCATATGTTTCATTATTATTAGCACTAATTAATTAACTTAATAAATTGTTTGAGAATTAAATACTTGAATAAAATTTATGGAGTTAAGATATTTAATTAATAGAGTTTTCCATATTTAAGATCCTTTAAAGACTCTCATGTTGAGATGACCTGTTAAATTGCTTAAACTTAAATTTTTTTATTATACTATGGAAAATAATAGAATTTTTTATAAACAGACTAAAAATAATTAGGTTTAATCCTAAAGATCAAAGGCAGTGATAAATTTAAAACTTAAAATGTCTTTTTTTCAGAACAGCAAAAACGGGCTTACGATAAAAAATGCCTCACCAATCATAAGCAATTCTTTTAAAAATAACAAGTATTTAAGACACACTATGCTGTCAAAATACATAATGGAATTAAAAGATAAATATTTAATGACTTTATATTGAATTATATTTATCCTTGAAACATCGCCAGCGTATAACAATATTTTCAAAAGATTGGTCCTTCAAAAAAAAATTTGAATGAATATTAATGCAAACCAAGGCTGTTTTACTAAAGGCATGAAAATAAGTTTCTCTTGAATTACTATAAAAACAAGTGAGCTAATAAAGTAATAATGAAAAATTCCCATATATGAAATATATGGGAATTTTTTCAAATATATATATATATATATATAGAAATAAACGCATCTAATTAAAAATTAATTAGATGCGTTTATTTCTATATATATATAAATAGAAATAAACGCATCCAATTAAAAATTAATTAGATGCGTTTATTTCTATATATATATATAAATAGAAATAAACGCATCTAATTAATTTTTTTCTAATAGTTTCAAAATATTTTACAAATGTATGAAATATTATATATCGTATTGTACTTTCAAATTTTAGAAATTTAAAAGTACTATATGATGTTTTAGTTTTTAGTACAAATTTAGTTTTTAGTTTTTAGTACTATAGAAATTTTGGTTTTTAATACAAATTTAAGTTTATTAATTTTAGCATTCATATCTGAAGAGTTTTTATAGACAAAACTTGGTCTAAAATAAAAAATCGATAAAAGGTTTCTACTGATTTGATAACGATTAATCAGGAAAATAAGATAAAGGGAGCAAATCCCAACGAGCTGATTTTCGAGGAAAAAACTAGACGAATAAGAACTTTTGAGCACTTAAGCACAGTCACAGTAAAAGGATGAGACTTCATTGAATGACGAGTGACACGAGAATGAATTTTAGTAGATGGCACAAGAGGCGCTAGCTCTTTAAAGCAGCGCCCTTTATAGTTTTTATAGAAATAGAAAAGAGAAAGAAAAGCAACATTGCAACGATGTGACGATGGTTGAAGGTTGGTTGCCTAAGCAGCTCCAACTATAAGTATATAATAATAATATAAAATTTTTACTAGCTTTATGTAATTTTAACTTCTACATTTCAATCAGCTTTCGTTTTCAGTTTTTATAACTTTGTGAACTCTCTTTACTTTTTTTTTATATCCTGGATAAAAAAGGCACAAAAATGGAACTTTGTTTTTAGCTATTTTTAGTTATTTTTCTGAGTTCAGCGAGTTGTTGTTTTGTATTTTTTTATTAAAAGATAAATCTCTTATCAAAATATCTTTTGTGGTTTCAAAATTTTAATACTTTGTAAAAACTGATTTTAATTTCTTCAATTTGTTTTTGCAATTGTTTATAACTTGGCTCTTCTTTACCACTTTATAATTTTTACTTTGAAACTTTTAAGCCGCTTACAGCTTTTTTTGTCTTGCTAATCAAATTTAAAAAATAAAGTATTATTAGAAGAAGTTAATGAATGTGATTTATTAGTTTAGAATAGTAGTAGCACAAAACTCAGTAACTTATTGCAACAAGAGTCTATGTAGGTCTTATGTAGGTCTTATGTAGGTCTTGTAAAACAGTGTATGACAATATGTATATATAATATAAAAATTTAAAAAAGTATATATAAAAAATATAAAGTATATTATATATAGTATAATAATATAAAAAAACAATATATAATTTTTTTAATATCTATCAGTTAATAAAATTAATATCAATAAACTTTTAACCGATTTATGTTCCTTATTTTGTATTATATGTAAATCAACTAGTTTAAGGTTAGATTTGAAAATTTTTACTTAACTCCACAACCCATTCCGGTAAATTATTCCATCCAAAAACAACCCTAATTGTAAAGTAGTTTATTAATTAGTCAAAAGTCTACTTAAACAATTTTTAACGAATTCAAATATGACACGATGTTTGAAACCTCGTATACGGGAGGCTGGGCCTAATGCACTAATTGAATACATTTGTATTTGAACTTTCTTCGTACAAATAGATTCTGGGCTTTTTTATGGCTAATATTGTTGAATAAGGTCACTTCCTAGTCTCCGTACTTCTTAAGATATTAAGTCTAATGTTTGAATTCTTTGATTATATCCCAGCTATCGTTGTTCTTGCATTACTTTATTGGCACTTCTTTAAAAGTCTTTCGAGTTCTATGACTTTTTACGTCATAGGGGTACCAAGCTTGAACTGCAAACTACAAATGTGGTCTAACCTACATGCATTTAAGCAACTTTATGAGATGTTCATCTTTGTAGTTAAAAGTGTTATTCAATATTGCAAGCATACTATTAGCTTTACTGGCAGCATTTTTTAATAGTCTTTTTTAATTCAAACCATTTGAAACATAAAGGCCTAAATTTTTGTTAAGAGTTGATTTTTCTATTTCTTTCAATACGCCAACATTTTTTATAAATAAGGGTATCTTTTATTACTTGCACTAAAATTAAGTGCAATAACTTTATTGTTATCGGCGTACAAGCAACATTTATTTATAAACCTGGTTGGTTGTTCTTGGTAAATCGTTCACGAGTATCAAGAAAAAAAGTGGATCAAGCACAAAACCCTGGGATATCCCACTTAATACATCAATCAATCTGTTTTTTATTTTTCTATAATCACTCTTTGTTTTCTATTTGATAAAAATGATTCAATCCATTTAAGAGGCATAACAATAAAACTATAAGCATCATAACTTTAGCTTATAACTTTATGTGTTGCTTTCTGAAAGTTGGTATGTAAAACATCTAATGGAACGCCATTTAATAATCCCCCTGTTAAGATGTCAAGGAATTCTCGTAATTTGTGATGCTGGTCTTTCCTTTCGGAAATAAAGCTGTTCTTTTTATAATAGCTCGTTTGATACTAGGTGCTTCATTATACTATCATCAATGGTTCTTTCTAATATTTCACATGGGATCAATGTAAAAGATTCAGACCTGTAGTTTGTTGGTTTCAATTTACTCCTTTTTTTAAAGAAAGACTTTTAAAAGAAATTTAATTATATTTAAAGTTCCATCTTCTGTAGATTTTTTTAAATAATATATATATATATATATATATATATATATATATATATATATATATATATATATATATATATATATATATATATACACACATAAAGGATATGAAATGACTGCAATGTTTATGAACAAAAGAATGTACTAATCAATTACAATTGATTTCGATGATTCTAACAACGTGTGCGGTTGATAATTAACAATATTTATGTTGAAATTTTTATCTTTTATATAAACAGAATGAAAAGATTATGAAAAGAGAAACTTATTTCTTCAAATTTGCAAGAGGTTTGCCTCAAAAACAATTGGGTCAATTATAAAAGAAAGACTCTAAATTAAAAAAAATAAGACTCTAAATTAAAATCATAAAATGTTACATAAATAGGTTAAAAGCGTAAGTTTATTTAGGGAGGTAGAGGGTGCTAAAAAAAGCGTATTGCAAAATGCGGGGGAGATGAGGGGGGGGGGGGAGGGACGAAAAATAAGCGTACGTACTTTATGGACGACCTCTCTTATTATACCTAAAGTAATGAATTAATTTGGTCGTCAAATTCTTTTTTAATTGTGACTCTGGTAGACCTAAGTTTAGCCGTTTATTGTATCTACTACTACTACTACTACTACTACTACTACTACTACTACTACTACTACTACTACTACTACTACTACTACTACTACTACTACTAATAATAATAATAATAATAATAATAATAATAATAATACTACTACTACTAATACTAATAATAATACTAATACTACTACTAACACTAATACTACCAATATTAACTCTGATGTTATTTACAGCTGATTAATTTTTATAAATTTATTTAAAAGTATAATCTGCAAATAAGGAGATCTTTATGCATACTTGAGCTTATTGTATTACTATATAAAGTTCTTGCAACAATATATACTTATCACTTCATTCATCGTATACAATACCCATCATCATAATACAAAAATATTTGAAAAAAAACTTTTATTTTCGATTGTTTAATTGTAATTAAAAAGATATTCTACTTAAATTTTGAAAGAAAAAAACATTTTAGCATTTTGAAGTGTCATTTACATCTTTGGGTTTTTTTTAAGAATTTCACTCATTGCAATAGTAGGAAGTCTTGAAATTTGTTTCGTTATAAGTAACCTTTTAAAACTGTAACTTGTAATTAGATTATAGGAGTTTAGAACAAGGTCTTATGTTCAAAGCTCTTATGAGTCATTAAGTTCGAATTAGGTATGGAATCTAAGCGTAAAACATTCTTTCTGGTTAATCTATGATCTAAATGCTATTCATTTGACCTTTTTTTTTGTGATAATACCTTCTTTTAAGTTTACTTAAAAAATTAGTGACAATGAAAACCTAATTTACATTTATATTATATTTATGGTCTAGAATAATCACCATGAGTTGCATTCTTTTGAAATAGAGGATAATCTTAAATATGATAAAATAATCTGACTATAATTTATGTCATTAACTATACTAGTGGGTATATACATAAAAAAATGTTTTTGTTATCGCAACTTCATTTATGTTGCTCAACGGTGATTAAACTTTTTGATCTTTTTAATATAGGTATTAACTTTATTACCACTTTATATCTTTTGTTTTCCTTTTTAGCACCTATAAATTTATTACTTGTGGCTCTTAAATCAATTTTTGATTGTAACTATACGTAAATTAGAAGCCAGTGATCAATATAGAAAACGGAATTAGACAATTCAGGTTTATTTATTATATCGTATTTATAACTTAAATTAAACACTCTAAAAAATTAGTTTAATTACTCATTATTTTTTGAGTTGCCTAAAAGTATATTAAAAGTATAACATATTAACATAAAAGCAATGTTCTTAATGGAACAAACGTTATTGATGAAATAAATGATTGGCCTCAAATATACTACGACTTGAATGAATACTCTAAAATGTCATTTTACCGATTTACCGATATTCTTTACAGCGGTGATTTTATGACAACCAACGCTTGAGCATAAAATGTTCAAGCCACTGCTTTTTTTATATGCTACTTTGTATTTGGTATAGTATATATTTTTCTTTGAAAAAAATATATGCAATTTTCATTATGTAAAAAGAACATTTAAATGATTATAACAAGACAATTAAATTTTTCTGTACGAATAAACTGTTTTTTTTTTATTATAAAATTATAAAATTTTTACTATTACGCTTACCTTTCTTTTTTGCTTTCAGCGATAAGTAAACTTCAAAGTCGAAATTTTTGATAGCAGTAACAAATTTAGCCCTACTTGCCTTGTTTCTGTAAGTTCTTTAAGTTTGTGTGCTATAAGTCAATCCCTATGCAATTGTGTATCAGATTAGCGTATCGAGAGCATTTTTGAACGTCTACTATGGCGTTTATCATTGACCTTTGCAGATGATGTATAACATGTTATTGCTTTACGGAGGTGGATGTATCCATGCGACTTGAAATCACATTTCTTTTATACATACTGGTGCTAATTAATTACTATTATAATTCTACTATGTTAACCCTTTTAATAGTCACCATTGCCTTTTCTTAAATTTTTAAAACCAACTTGCTTTTAGCGATTAAAATTAAATAAAAATGTAACGAACATATAATTAAAAAACCATTTATTGAATATATAAAACGTATGATTTAAAAAACGTTTTTATAAAAATAGATTATTTTTCCCAGACTCTAACCGCGGCAATTTTTCGCTCAACATTTTAATTATAAACATGTAAAAGTTTAGAGTTAACAAACCACACAGGGCGTATAAAAACAGGACACAGGGCGTATAAAATACGTCTTTTAAACGTCTTTTGAACGTTCAAAAGACGTCTTATTTAGGTCCTGTGCTCACTCGGAAGGTACTTAATATCTTGAAAATGAAAAAAATCTTGCATTTGTGTAAAAGGCTGTGTGTATTTTATTATAAACGGTTTGTTTGTTTTTTATTCTGAAAATTTTTTTTATTCTTTAAGGTTTTCTATATTTTATATTATTATTATTCAGTGATCAAATACAAATACAATAATCTATTTATAATTTGATGAAGAGGTGCTACACCAGGCCCCCCTATGCTGACGAACATGGAGATACAGAAGCTACAGACAAAGCAGCAATTGTATCTATAAAGTTACTTTCTTATGTTGTTTTTGAAAGCGTTGATGGATTGAGCGTTCACTGCTTCTTGCGAAAGCGCATTCCATGGGGCGACAATTCTATTTGAAAAAAGTTATACCGCTCCTCGCAGTTTTTTACCATCTGACGTTCTAGTTTATGGTTATGGCCTCTTAGAATATACTTATCTTTACTTTATGAAATTTTTTGCGGGACAACAAAACTAACAAGCTCGAGTTTACGAGTGATTTTGAATTGCTCGATAAGATCTGCTCTTTTGCGGCGTTCTTCAAGAGTTGTTAAACCGAGCCGTTGGAGTCGATCTTCATAGGTCATGTGTTTAATAGTCGATATTGTTTTTGTTGCTCGATGTTGGACTTGCTCGAGAATGGCAATGTCTGATTTTAAATGCGGTGACCAGGCTTGTACAGCAAACTCAAGATGGGGGCGAATGTAAGTGAGATACAGAGTGCGCCATAAATAAAAACTGCGACTGCGAAATGTTTTTTTGAATCGCCCTAGCACTCTATTCGCTACTGATACGGCTGACTCTATTTGCGGTCTAACGTTAAGGTCATTCGAGACCATCACACCAAGGTCTCTTTCGACTTTGGTTATTCTATAAGGTAGAAAATTTTTTTTGGCTATTCTATAAGGTTTTTTGAATCGCCCTAGCACTCTATTCGCTACTGATACGGCTGACTCTATTTGCGGTCTAACGTTAAGGTCATTCGAGACCATCACACCAAGGTCTCTTTCGACTTTGGCTATTCTATAAGGTAGAAAATTTTTTTACCTTATGCTTACATTTTATTTGAAAATGTATATTACACTAAATGTAATATACATTTTCAAATAAAAGGGGCCATAAAAATAGTTTACTACAGATATCGAAGATATATATTGCAAATATTATAGTATGAGATGTTTCTAATATAAAATAATATTTTTCTTAATAATATGTTTATTGCACATATTAGTAAAAGAACTGATTAATTACGTTACGTGTGTGATGCGTACAAAACTGTAAATTTTACTTTTAAACTTTGATTACATCTCAAAATTTTCATCTTTGATTAAAACTCTGCTGATTGCCAATGATTAGTTTGACGACTTCTTTTAAGTTGCAGACAACATATTGCAGACAGCATGTTGCAGATAACATGTTGCAGACAACATGTTGCAGACAACATGTTGCAGACAACATGTTGATATGACGACATGTTGATGTTTATTAAAAATACTTTTACTTAAATTAAATTATAGTCTTTAGTGTTACGTGTCTGACAAATTTTTTTACGTGTGTGACACTGTACGAACTTTTAATAATTTAATAAGTTTGAAATAATTTTTATTTTTTATTTTTATTTCTTTTACATTTCTGAAATAAAAAATAAACTGAGTAGCACTTTTGTTTTATACTTTTTTACAGTTACAACCTTTTAAGCTTTATTTTATAAGGGTACATAGTTTCATTGTTCTGCGCAACCACCAATCATAAAATACCATTTCTGAAGATTGGGAAAATATTTCGGAAGCTTGCATGTCATTAATACAGTTTATTTCAAAATCAGATGACTTTAAGTCACTTGTTTTGAAAAATGAATTGCATTCATTGAAAGAATTGACATGATGAATTTTTATTCCTAGAGTTTTTTTGACCTAGGTTTTTTGTTGTATATTTTAATAATGGTTTCATCATTGTTAATATAGAGAATATTAGTAGCTGTCATTAACGATTTGAAAACATTGAAAAAATCCATAGACGTTTATACACACACTTTCTCATTCTTGTTCACACATTTCATTCGAACAAGAGACTTAACTCTTCCTTCAACGCCATCTATAGCCCCTTTTCTATGTGAAAATGTTTTATTTTATTGCAAAGATAATTAGTTAAGTAATTTAATCATAAACTTATTTTTAAACTCTGATGATGAGCCATTGGTAAAAAGATTTTTAGTATCATTGTTACAGCATGTATATATATATATATATATATATATATATATATATATATATATATATATATATATATATATATATATATATATATATATATATATGTATATATATATATATATATATATATATATATATATATATATATATATGTATATATATATATATATATATATATATATATATATATATATATATATATATATGTATATATATATATATATATATATATATATATATATATATATATATATATATATATATATATATATATATATATATATTGCGCACCCCCGGCTGCGGCTACGCAGGGTGCCCCACGCAACACCAACCGAAAAGATGGCTTTAACTGCAATGAATCACTTTTTTACAATTATTACTTTAAAATTTGCTTTTACCGCTTATATCTAACTTTTTTTTTCTTTTTGCAACAAGATAAATTTGCAGGAACTGCGTTAACTCTCTGAATATTTTTTCAGATCTTTGTCTTATTTATATACATTTTATGTTATTTTCAGTTGTAATAAGTCCATAACTATTTGAACTCGTACCGCACAACTTTTATCGTATCGCACAACCTTTACCAGATAGTTGTTCAGCACCATAATAAAAAAAGCTATTCGGCCTAATATATTTAATTATATTCAGATAGTTTTTTTTTGGACCGCTTTTGCTTTCGGACAACCTATGTTTTTGGATCATTTTTGTTTTTAGATCACATATTTTTTGGCTTATAAAAACCTACCTGAAATAAAGATTTTAATTATGCCAACCTTTCGTGCTTTGTTTTGTTTGATTGTATTTATGTCAATACTAGAAAATTCATGGCCCGTTTTTAGCAACCTTTTACACTTGTAAATGATAATTAATTTGAGAAGTGAAGTGAAGCCGGTGAAGGCAAATAAATCTAAAATATATTATGCATACCTAATAAGTGATACCTAATAAGTGAAAAAGAATTAAAGTTAAAAATTTAAATGACTTAAAACAAATGTTAAAAATAAATAATTCTAGGTTAAAAAATTTCATCAAAGAATTTCTTTATAAACTATATTACTCTCGAGTCCCTAATAAAATGGAGGGAGGGAAGGGGGGGGGGGCATTTATTATTTTTTGGAAAATTTTCCCACCCACCCCAAGCTTATTAAGACACCCCCTTATATTAATTTTTAATTGTTGTCAGCAAAAACTTTATATCTCAAAACTAAAGAAAAAAAATCAGTGAAAATCGGCCTTAAAAAATTAGAAAATAGTTCTTTCAGTCATCAATAAAAACAAAAACTTTCAGCATAAACAGGCTTTAAAAATCGCCGACCTGGTAAATCTCGATTCAGAATATTAAATCCTAATGAAATTATGCTAAAACAACTGTTCAAAAATGCGCATTTGACTGCAAGCTACGCTAGAATTTAATAGTTTTAAGCGTAATTTGTAAAAAATATTAGTTCAGATTTATAAAATAAACTTTTTAATAAAAAATACTTATATCGAATCATAAAAAAATTCCACTCCCCTTTTATTAACACCCCCTCTCCCCCTTTTATTGGATCTAGACTAAAATTCCCACCTCCCTCCTTCTTTCATTCCCCCTCCCCCCTTGTATTAAGGACTCGAGAGTAAGAGCATTAACAATAACGTTTATCTTTAAAAGCAAGACATGTTACGCGTATTTATGTTATTTATTAACTGAATTACTTAAGTATTTATTAACCGCCGTGTCTTTTATTATATTAATATTTATTATTACTAATATATTAGCATCAATTAGTTAACTAATAAAAAAGTATTCTAAAAAAACCCAAAATAGACTCCAATACGAATTGAACCCGGGGCACAGGCACCAAGATCTAATTTGCTAACCACTCAACCACACTATATTGTACCTCGATCAGTTGGTGAACTTTAAATAAAACAAATTAGTTTTGACGCATGATATTTATTAAGTAATTAACGCGCTTTAAAACAAACTTCTGCATGATTAATACGTAAGCGTTACGTCAGCGTTACACTACCAGGGAATCAATGAACTTGGTAAATACTAGATATTAACTTCACGTATTACGTCTATTATTTTTTTAGATAAATATTGATAGAAAATGTATGAAATCTCTTAAAACTTTTCAAATATTTTAGACAGAAGAGCAATTTTAAAACGTGGTGTGTGGTGACGATAAAACAACTCCAATCGTAAATTGCTTATTTTGTATGAAGAACACAAAATCGATCTTGCAAATAAAGTTTAATTTATAACAACTCAAAAATGATGACAAAAGTAAGAACACCCATACAGATGTATATATTTTTTTACTTTATTTAAATAGATCAATAAAGCATTTATGATTTTGTTCGTTAGACTCCTTATATAAAAACTTGGTTAAACTTGCTTGGTTAAACGGTTAGGCCACTAGTTCATATGTCAAAAATACAGCATTTGCCAAGTTTTTAAGCGGGAGTCTGAGACTAGTCAAAGCAGTTGCGTTGAAAGTATTTTTAAAGGCTTTATTTATAAAAGACATTATATATATATACATATATATATATATATATATATATATATATATATATATATATATATATATATATATATATATATATATATATATATATATATATATATATACATATATATATATATATATATATATATAATATATATATATATATATATATATATATATATATGTATATATATATATATATATATATATATATGTATATATATATATATATACATATATATATATATATATATATATATATATATATATATATATATATATATATATATATATATATATATATATATATATATATATATATATATATATATTCTTACTGAAATATCGTTAAAATAAGTTACAGCTGCATGTCAAATATCAGTACTATTATCAAATCACACAACCAACACATTTTGCGCAATAAAAATACCAATAATGTTAAAAACTGCAACAGTATAAATAGAACTACGCGTCCTTTAGAAAATCAATGCTTAACTAAAAATATTGTTTTTAAGGCTACTCTAAGACCACCTAAAACAGATTGCATACTAGAAATACTAATTAGTATCTCAAGTATATATAAGTAAGCCATATTGAGTATTATTTTAGTCGTATTGAGTATTGTTTTATCCATATTGAGTATAGCGAATTTAAAAATAAATATTAAATTTATTTTTAAATTCGCAAAATATCGTAAAAATATCTATATAAATTTCTTGCATTCAAGTTTATATTTTTATAGGATTATTCAAATAAAGTTAGCAATAGTAAATATAATTCTATATATAATACAATATTAAACTTATGAATAAATATTGAGCTCTCTTTTTAATAATAGAGTATTAAAAAAGTTATTGTTTGGTCGTAGTTTACAACTCTTTACAGCGTACAAAACAAAAAATATTGATATTAATGAAAGAATATTCTGGCTTTTAAGGCAGAAAAACCAACTCTTTTATTTACACTAAGAAGAAGTCGCTGCCAACAAAAATGTAAAAAAAGTTAATGCTTATTATTACGGTTGGAGTTCTTAAAATGAATTTATAAAAAAAACGCGGAGGAATTGTCCACGGTGATATCATTAAAGAAGCTCATTCGGCCATTTTCTCTTCCATTCTTATTAACGGAACTCCTGAAATCTCTTATACTGAGCAAATCACCTTTTCTGGTTTGTCTACTATGGTATTAATAAAGTATGTGTAGTTTAGAAGCGTTTTCTCAGGTTCAACACTCTCAAAAAAAGAAGAGGTCATTGCCAAGGTAAAAATGAACGTCTTGGATCAAAATGACAGTATTTTAAAAAACAGCGGAGGTTAAGGGTTCGGCAACGGAGTCAACATATCTAAAGTGAACATAGGAGTATAAACAATTACACTTCAAAGGGATTTTTAAATTTTTTCCTTGCTATGCAGCGCTCATAACCTTTTTTTCGGTTTTCATTTCAATGAATATTCGATTGAAATGAAGAACTATTTTAATCAAGTTCAGCTACTCTACAATCTTTAAAAAAAAAAAGACGTAATGTAACGTAAAAAGTTTATATTTGTGACGTATTTTAATTACGTATCAATTCTAAATGTTTTACATTGCGCTATGTCTCGGTTGGTTATACTTTTAAAGATAATAAGTACCTTAGATTGCTTAATTACCGCAGTTACGGTACATTCAAAAGTAAAAAATAAGTTATAAGTTATTTTAACTTTTAAACTTACTTTTTTTTTAAAGGTAAATACATTTTTTAAAGCTTTAAAAGTTGTATTAACTTTTAAGTAGCCTTTTTTTAAAACAAACCCACAGCCGTGGGTTAATTTTTTTAAACTTTTTATAATTACAATAGTCTTGACTAAATCACGTTTGTCCAAGCTATTCTAATTAAAAAAAACTATTATAATTAAAAAATACGCGTGTTATTGCGTTTTCAACAATCAAGTACATAAATAAGCAAATATATAAAAAAAATTGGTATTAAAACAATTTTGTTAAATAACGTAACTCAGAATTATGGTATTTAACCAAGCGTTTGTCGAGATATTTGAAACTAAAGATTTTTTTTTAAAAACTGCTAATTATCATAATTTATTTTAACTGTAAAATGGATTCGTCTTAGATAACTACTTTTTTTTTGTAACTAATTTGTCACGAAAAAAAAAAAAATAGTTTTAATCCGCAAAGGTACGTCTCAATTATTTTATTTAAACTTATAAAAGAGCAAACTTTAAAAAAATGCCCGAGAAAAAAAACCCCGCTAATCCTGTTAAGTTCCTAATAAGTTTCCTACTAAAACTTAGTAAGTTTCCGAGTACTTACTAGGAACTTAGTAGGATTAGCAGGTTTTAGTAGGAAACTTAGTAGGATTAGCAAGTTTTAGTAGGAAACTTAGTAGGATTAGCAAGTTTTTAGTAGAAAACCTAGTAGGATTAGCAAGTTTTTACTCGGAACTTAGTAGTATTACTAGGGTTTTTACTCGGAACTTAGTAAGTACTTAACAGGATTAGTAGGTTTTTTTCTCGGTTAAGTATTACTTTCTAGTTTTAGTTAATAGTTGTATTAGTTAAATTCATATATTTATTAGGGTTTTATTTAATTATTTGAGTTTTAAAGATTTCATAGATATATTAGTAGGCTTATTTTTCGAGAAATATACGAGTTTAAGTAAAAATAATAATTTTTACTTAAACACAGATTCTTCTTGAAAATATAATCCTTATAATATAACTTAACTAGTCGCTAAGCAATAAGGACGCTTATTTATAAAACAATAACAAAAATAACAATTAATTAAGTGTTAGATTGTTTAACTAGAACATTTAAAAAAATACAATAAACAGCGATGGTCAGTTCTTTTGGTAATTTCGCAGGTGCCAGTGGAATAATTGCACCCATAAGATTTTTCTTAATCTTTTACGACCATAACTGTAGCTATAACGTAATTTATAACAATATTAATGTAATTCAACAACATAATATCATATATTTTATAACAAAAAAGCATATTTAACTTACCATAAATTTAGAACGATGAAAAAACTTTCATTATCATTGTTTCAAAGCTATTATAATCTAAAATTTCAAAATAAAAGTGTATGAAAATATGAAACTAAGTTAAATTAAAAAAAATTAAATAAGCCTCGTGTGTGTATATATATACACACACACACACACAGATATATATATATATATATATATATATATATATATATATATATATATATATATATATATATATATATATATATATATATATATATATATATATATATGTATATGTATATGTATATGTATATGTATATGTATATATACACATATTATTTTTATATACATATAAAAAAAGGAAAATTTACAGATGACGGAAAACAATTAATAATTGTATCTAAAATATAAATATTTAATTAATTTAAAAGATATTATTCATATCCACCTGTTATCCGCGATAACAGGTGGATACGATTTCTTTTCTCTTAACAAATTTATTTAATTCTTAAAAGAAACACTACATAAAGTCAAAATGGTACAAAAAGAAATCTGATATAGATCATTGTTAACAACAAACTTTGTCGCCATTATGAATTAAGTTTGATGTTTCATTAATTAATTGATTGCAAACAGAATCCTAAATAACAACTTCTAATAAAAAGAATATTGTAAAGTAAATATATAATAATACAAAAAAACATAATACAATTTCAAACTTTAAAAAATAGAAATAAAACCTAATAATGTTCATAATTATTTTGAATAAAAACACTATAAAAATTTTTTTTTACCATAATGATAAGCATGAAAAGTTCTATCAGCAACTCTAAAACGGTTATAAAACTGATAAAGATTTAGGTCAACATTTAAATCATTCATATCCATATTCCGCAACTTATCTGATATATTTTGTGCTGCACCTAACACAAAAGGATTCAAAGAAAAAGTATTTAAGTGGTCTTCCGTCTGAAATCTAATAAATTTTTCAGCCATTTGCCTTCCATGGCCTTTAGTTCCTGTAACAGACCTCTTTAGTTAGCGATTTACAATTTCAAACACCATAGCAGACGTTGCTGTAAGAGGTCCAAAATTTTTTACCTGGTCAGAGAGATGTGCTAATGCATGGAAAGTGAATGTGCGAATACCTTCACCGAAATAGGAGCATAATGCCTTTTGAAATAAATAAATTAGTTGCTGACAAGCATCAATATCATTTGATGAAACAATTTCATTGGATAATGTATAAATAGACGTTGAAAGCATTAAATAAAGAGAACAAATTTCAGCATTACCAAGTTTGTAAAACACAAATGGCCCATAATACAATAGAAAATACTTGTGCTCTTGAGCTTACCACTTAACAAGTTCATTATTCAAATTTTTTGGCTTCCGTCGAAAAAAACTTGGCAATTTTATGGAGTCTATTATATTAGATAACTTTGGAATATTTACTAATTTTTTGGAAACAATAAAGTTTAAAATTGTTTTAGCAATTCCTATATAAATTAAATGCATTACATCAAGAGGTGCACAAATAGGCAGTGAAATCAAATCTGTTAAAGCTGTCTTTCCCTTAACACCAAAAACAGGATTTTCTTCAGTTGCACGTATACGGTGATCTGCATAGGTTGCATTATTTCTAAGAATAAATATTTTTTGAATAGGAAAAAGCATCTTGTGGTGAACTTTGCTATAAGCGCCTTCAATTAAACATAAACTGCATCCAAATCTAAAAAAATAAGCTCAAATACACCTGCTAGTTTTCATTGTTTAAAAGAAAAATTAACCAAACTTTATATATATATATATATATATATATATATATATATATATATATATATATATATATATATATATATATATATATATATATATATATATATAACAAAAATAAACTTACTTTGCATTAAAATTCTGAATGTTACATATGCTACTTTTTGCAGGCAGGTCAGCAACCAAAGCAACAATTTTACATCTTAGGTGAAAAGGATCTATGTATACACCTTTGGAAATACAATTGGTAAGGATAGGAAGAAATTGCGACCAGTTTGGTTTAGAAAAATGACCAATGTACAGACCAACTAATACAATATTATGGAGTTTTCTACGTTTACTCGGAGAGATATCTAAGAAAGATAAAAGTAAAGGCCAAACTGACGTTTTACATGATAAAATTGGTGTCAGGCCATCTGTATTTAAAAGAAAGTAAAGAACATTTGGCTGAATTATTGGAAATTGTGTTCCATCACTTATATCACAAAATAATGAATCTTGGTCAATGCATTTTACCAGAGTTTGACTATTAGGGTTGTTCTTTAATAGATTGGAGATCTGTTCTTGAAAGGGAAGAACATAAATAATTCCTCCATCAACATCATGTGAGTCAATTAGTATATCTGAAAAATCTTTGTTATACTGATAGTATGAAGGGCACTTATTAGGAATTAATAAAATATTTGAAATAAGTTTAAATATATCACCAACAGCCGCACTTGATAACTGATGTTTTGTAGCTAAAGTAGAAATTTGATTTTTTAAACTAATCGTTGATACCATAGCATTTTCATATAGATCTTCAAACGATGTATTTGTAGATGAGGTTTCATTATAAATAGTGGTAAATGAAAAATCGTTACTTTTTTCTAAATTTATAGGAGATGATGTTCGAATTGGTTGTTGTTTTAAAAAAAGAGAATCATTGTCAACATTTCCAGAAAAATTAGGCTCTAAATCATTAAAAGATATCTGATTAGATTGATCTGGAGAACCTTCATTGGAACTCAAAATTGAAGAATTCAAATCATCATTAGATATATTTGGACTAGAAAAACTGTCATTCAAACAAGAAGAGCAATTTGAAGAAACTGAGTTAGATGAAGAAGATTGGTTGGATTTAAACCTTGGTTTTACTGGCATTTTTTTCTTTCCCATATACTTTCTTTTCTTAACATAGGCACCTAAAATATGATCAAATCCAATATATATCAAATGTACATACATACACACACACACACACACACACATATATATATATATATATATATATATATATATATATATATATATATATATATATATATATCCACTGTACCAATAGCATGGCAACAAAAACTTTTAAAACATACTTTTGTGTATAAAACTAAATTTAAAATCAATCTCTTTATATCGTTGTTTTATTAAACGATTAATTATATTATCACGTTTTTATATAACTATTTAATTCATAAATAACTTAATTATATAACCTATATATTTATGTAATTTAAAAACACTTTACATTTATTATGTAACAATGAAAAAAAAACATCACTTTAATAAAAAATCTGTTACCTGATGTCGACTGTCTATGCATTTTATAAATAAAATAATTTTGTTTCTAAAATAAATACTACATGAATAAAAAAGATAATTAAAAATACCATATAATGATTTTAAATAACCAATTAACGGACATAATCTAGACTTTTTTTTGAAAAATGTTGTATAGTATAGTGTAAAAAATTGTAAAAATTTAAATATTATATAAATTTTTAATTATGTTAATTTAAAAAACAAAATTATATTATGGAAATCATTTATACATAACATTATATTAATAAATGTTCATGTCAAAATATGTAAAAGTGTACATTAAACTTTTCTATGAAAAAATAGTTTTGTTGATTTATTGCTTATTTAAGGTTTAGAAAAAAATTACAGTAAGAAATATTTAAAAAAAGAATTTTTGAAATTTTATATATAACAATATATTTTATATATTAAATATATATAAAGAAAATTTGAAATATTTTGAATAAATTAAAATAGTTAAACATCCTCTACGCTACAAATTTACGTTTGCGATTACCCTTTCTTAAATCAAGTCTAAGAGCATTTACAGCAGCAATTGCAGTAGTTACGTCTTGATTATCCTGAAAGCGTCCTTTAACAGCATTTTTAAACATATCAGAGTGACATGGCGATAAACTTGGTCTACCTGACTCACGTTGCTTAAACAGAATATGAGTTTTTAATTCATCATCAGTAAAAAGTTTTCGAGCAACACAGATAGCAAATTTAGTAACTTCCATATTTCTTTCTCCAATTACCACCAAATCTTCACCATTAAACATTACTGGGTCATGGTTAGGGATTGCCTCATCAGCTACAGGGATAATTTTTTCTTTTTTTAATAGCTTTTTTATCGACTTTAACTCAAGCAATATCTTTTTTTGGACCTTTAATTGTTGCTTTAGGAGATCATTTTGGAAAAGCACATCAATTGTTGGAAGAAGCTTAGTGACTGATTCAACTTTTTTTCTTAGGATTTTTTATTTGTGAATCCATTTTTAGATCAACACTTGACAACGAATCATCAGATTCTTCATAATTGATATCTGTTTGACATATTGGCTTCAGATTTGATAGAAGGGACTCGTTGATGGATTTGTTTAGGAAACTAAAAGAATCATTGACTACATCAAAACCTTTTGATATTTTAAGTTCCATCCTTTTTTTATAAACTTCCATGTCCTTCATATACCTTGACTTTGAAATAACTATTGCCAAAATGTCAGGCTTCAGCATTATCTCTTGCTTTTCTGTCACTTCGTTGAAAGATAAATTATTGGGCAACAGTGTTGAATTGCTTGATATCACTTCATAAAGGTTTTCTTCTTTAAAAGATAAAAACCTGATTCTAGAGAACTTTCAACATACTTTTCAACAGGTTTATGTACCCGTGACGATTTTTGATAAGTTTTCATTGAACATCCTGAAAAAAAAAGGAACTACTTTAGAGTTATGAAGAAAGACACTAACAAACTTTTGAACAGTATGAATTTTTGAAGCTTTTTTCTTACTTATCAAATTAACTTTTGAATGAATGAACACTTTATCTTTCTTAATTTTTGTAAAAGAAAAAAGGAAATGTTTGTACAGTTTCTTTTAACTAATAACTTTTTCATCTCTAATAAAAATAATAATTACAATCACTAACTCATAACTCACTTTAACTTTACTTATATATATATATATATATATATATATATATATATATATATATATATATATATATATATATATATATATATATATATATATATATATATATATATATATATATATATATATTATATATATATATATATATATATATATATATATATATATATATATATATATATATATATATATATATATATTATATATATATATATATATTATATATATATATATATATATATATATATATATATATATATATATATATATATATATATATATATATATATATATATATACATACACACACACACACACACACACAAACTCAAAAAATTTCAAGTTCTTCATTTAAATTCAACATGAATAATGAATAATTATGCATAATCACATTATATATCAAGAAACAGAAAATAAAATAGTTACCTGGAGCTGATTGATTGTCCATGGTTTGAGATGGAACTAAACATATTGTGTGTGTTTATATATATATATATATATATATATATATATATATATATATATATATATATATATATATATATATATATATATATATATATATTTACATATATATATACATATATATACATATATACATATATTATATATATATATATATATATATATATATATATATAATATATATATGTATTTACATATATATATATACATATATACATATATTATTTATATATACATATATATATATATATATATATATATATATATATATATATATATATATATATATATATATATACATATATATATATATATATACATATATATATTACTAAAAACTTGAGTAACTAGCATTATATAACTATATATAGTAGTAGTTAATCAAAATATCATAAAATTAAATTATGGAAATTTTAAATTAATTTATATAATGGCATATATAACAAAAATCTTAATGTTAAGTAAATAAAAATTTTAATACAAAATATAACAATATTCAATAATTTTATAGTTTGTTTAACATGTTAAAAAGAAATGTTAAATCTTGTTAACAAGAGATAACAAAAAAAAAATATATTTACCAGTAAAAAATTTTATATATATTTTATGAGAGAGTGATTTCAATATTAATCAATTTTTAATGTCAAATGGTTTACTCCTTTTTAGTCTGACTAAAACTTTTAGTCAGGCTTGAAGTGAGTGGTTTTTTGAAATAAAAATTTGTCTTTTTAAATAAAATTATAAATAAAATTTTAAGAAAATTAAAAATAAAAGTCTTTCTTTTTACTAAAAAGAAGTGACAAATCTTTATTAATAAAGATAAGTCGTTTACTCTTTTTAGTAAAAAGAAATAGTAAAAAGAAAGAGTGACAATATAATTGTTTATGATTTATGATTTTATGTTTATTAAACAATATAAAATTATAAACAATAAAAATAAAAAAATCAGAAATAAAAATAAAATATAATTTAAAAAACACATCACCATACATATCACTATGAATCAGAAAATGCTCGAATTGATACAACAGAAAATGCTCGAATTTATATAGAGTTAAAATTAACATTTAAAACCACATTAAAACACATTAACAAATATTCATCAAATAAACTGCAAACCACGCAATCATCCCCAGATGTTCTTGAGCTTTCTCCTTATAGAATTACAAATATTAATTAGTAAAACTATTGAATCTAAAAAAGCTGTTTTATGGCTGACTTGTCTTCCGTGTGAATAAATAAAAGATGGCCTATAACAAAGACGATTTTTTATACTTGTTTTATTTTTGAAAACTTACTAGGAACTTACTAAGTAATTCGTTTAATCCTGATAAGTACTTAGTAGGAACTTACTAGGATTAGCAGGAAATTCATAAACGTCATTTCACTAATGGGAAACTTAATAGGTTTAGCCGTATTAAGCGAAAACTTACCAGGATTAGCCGTATTAGCAGGAACTTAACAGGATTAGCAGGAAGTTAAACATATTCCTAGTAGTATTAGCGGGTTTTTTTTTCTCGGGTGTAAACTGAAACGTTACTTAACGTTAAAAAAATTCTACATTTGATACGTATTTTAACTACATCCCCCAATAACATTTTAAAATTACGTTACGTATTGTTACGTAAACGGAATTCGTTACGTTTCGTGCAAAATGTCCGTTTTTTTACGCAACCGAGACGTAACATTTTCACTTCATGATACGTAACATTGTTATCCTTAGTATCTGTCTATATAATTTTTTTTTCAAACGTACATTTTTACATAGAGAGAGCGCAACTATATATAGAGAGCTATGTAAAGAGGGAGAACAAAAAGAAGTCAAGTCAGAGAGTGTAGACCAGTGTATCCCAACTATTTTAGTGCCATGCCCAACCAAAGCTCATAAACACTTAAAATGTCCCCCCATGTTACATATGAATAATTTTTAATATTATAAATTTTTCATAAGTAGCATAAATGATATACTGCAGGAAAAAATCACAAAAGGTTATTTATTAAACAAAAAAATTCAAGTAAACAAATATAGTAAACAGTATATAAGTAAATAAAATAAAATACATCAGGTATTTAAGTCTAAAATAAATGAAATTTAGTGAGATCTTTGTGCTTGATACTGGTTACAAAGAGATTTTATATTGGGTTCCAATTTTGTTAGCTTCATTCTTAGATCTCCCTGTTATCTTATATCCCAACAATTTCTTTTTTTAAGTAACAAACCATTTATGGCACTAAATCCGCATTCGGCTAAATATGAAGAAGGAAACGGTAATAATAGTTTTCTTGCACATTCTGTTGTGTTTGGATATTTAATTTTGGTCTCTTCAAAAAACTATCCCCTTGATCCTTTTATATAAAATAAAGTTTTAAATGACTCGTCATTCTGCATTTCTGCTAATTCTTCTTGGTACTTCAAATCTGAAATATGAGATAAATTAACAAACATTGGCTGCATCAACCGAGTTGGAAAATCAATTTCTTTCAAATCGGAAAATCTTCCTTTTAAATTAGCTGATAAGTTTTTTAGATGCTCGACAATATTAAGTATTTCTATTTTTTTATTTTTTTATTTTTAATTGCCCCAAGAAGTCCAAACGGTCTTGTCACAGAGCACCGTGGAAGTGCATCTAACCAGGAAGTTCACGCCTCCTTCCTTACCATGATGCTAAAATATGTTCAAAGCTCATTTCGAACCTGGATCGCCTGCTTATAAGGCAAGCGCTCTAACCACTACGCCACGGCCGCACGAAGTAAAGCGGTATCAGTTACTTCACATTTTTCAAGCCAATGAAACTTTTCAAATTGTTTTTGGTAAACGTTTTTTTCTAATAGTTCAATAGACGTAATAAAACTAAATATCTTCGCTTTTGCATCAACTAGAGTTTTATTTGTTCCTTGAAGTTCTTTATTCAATATATTTAGTTTTTTAAAAATATTGGTTAAATAACTCAAATATGCCTTAGAATCGATCGTTAACAGATATTGCATTTCAATTTTGTCGCTTAAAAAATCACTAAGAGTATCAAACAGTTCCATAAATCTTTTTACACAGTTTCCTTTCGAAAGCCATTTTACCTCAATGTGAAGTTAAAGGTCTCACATGTCTCACGTTGTTTTCTTTACAAAATAATTTAAAAATGCGCTCTTATTTTGCACTTGCTTTAAAGAATTAATGCATTTTACAACCAAGTTCATTGATTTATTTAGAACAGGAGAAATGTTTTTAGCTACCAAGTTTTCCCTGTGAATAACGCAGTGCACAAGAACCATATCTGGATTTTCATCTTACATCAGTTTTAAGTAACCATTATTTTTGCCCATCATATTAGGAGCACCATCAGCAGCACAGGACGTTACATTTTTCATCGATATTTTATTCGTATCTAAGTAACTTTTTAGAGTACTGTATATATCTTTAGCGGTAGTGCTGCTTTTTAATAATTTTCAAAATAAAATTTCTTCAGCAAAATTATTATTATCAATGTATCTGACATATGTAAGTAATAATGGTTCGCTGTCTCTCAATGTTGATTCGTCCATTTGCACCGAAAAAAGTCTTGCTTTTAATTTTCGATTAGTTGTATTTCAACATCTGAACTCATTTCGTCGATTCTTCTGCTGACAGTATTGTTACTTAGTGGCATGGTTTTCACGCCTTGGTCATCTTTTATAAAAACAGTTTTAACAAATGTTGATATTAAAGGCTTGATTAACTGCTCTCCTATTCTATGATTTTTCTCAGATTTAGCGATGAGTAATGAAATTTAATAGCGTGCCTCAAGAGTGCGATTAATATTAACATTATGAGCAGTAAAGAGAGACTTGAAAGTTGCTCTTTTTTCGTAATTTTTTTTTAAATTTTGAAAATAATTTAAACTTGAATTTACTTGATCTTTATGTTTTGCTTTCAAATGTGCTTCAAGACAACCTGGTTTCATTGATCATTGCTCAAGCATTGTTAGCATAATAGACAAAAAGGTAACCGTGCATCATGAACAGCAGGTATGAAACCAAATTTTAAATACTCTTCCGAGTACTGCTGAATTTTTTTCTTGCTTGCACTACTCATGGGCTAAAAAATTTTAAAATCAATGAGGAAATTAAAAATATATATTTCGTAATGTTTTGTATTCTTATTATTATTGAAAAAGAATCCACGTTGGTTTTTGCGTTATATTTATTTCTATATTTGAATATTAAATTATAAATAACTAGTTATATATAAACTGTGTGTAGTCTTCTCGACTTGTTATTCCATCTGTTATTATATTTAGTGCAATGGCTTTTAAGTGAGAATTCCTTGTGTGGAATTAGTCTCTCAAGGAAATACTTTCGCAATAAGTTTTCATGCAGTTCTCCAAAGGGAATTGCTTATTCCGCAATCGCTAATCGTTATTCTGAACTAGCGTTTGAAATCATTGTCCTGAGGGAATTGTTTTCGTAACAACCATTACATATTTCTTTATTTTTCTATGAGGCATCCAAATTCTAAATAATTAAATATATTTACAATTATATTTACTTACCAATTATATTTAAATATCACTTATATTTATTCATAAAATGTATTAAAATTTTGAAAACAACGATAAATTCGAACAACTGATTTTAATTTTAGTAAGCACAGCACTACTTTTATTTCAAATTAACGGTAACGCACATTGACAAAACGATACAAGCAACTGATAATCCTAGTCCAAATTCCAATTTTCCGAAGCAAATATTAGTTTCTTGAATGCATTCCAGCGAAAAAATTATGCATGATGCACTTCATAATGGACGTTTATTGGAGCTTTGACTTTGTGGCTATATTTAGATCAAAGAAGTCCTTTTTAAATC
>NC_088931.1:73452500-73472500 GCF_038396675.1 Hydra vulgaris
CTCAAAAACGTTTGGCAAATGAAGCTGGTTTGTTTAACAAACCTACTATTTAACAATGGAAACGACAACTAGTGGAGGTAATCAAAATTCCGACTATATCAGAATCTGAAGCGACTTCTATATATTCTTCCATATTTGATGGTTCTTTGATTCAAAAAAATGTCAAGCTTGTGACTTTTTTTTTTGGAGATGAAATTACAGCTCAACAACAACTATGGCTGCGTGGCGAATTCGGTGACAACTGGTTTTGTGGATCTTGCTGTTCTACTTTGGTTGACGAGATGTGCATGAATTGCCAATAAACATACAAAACGTATTTAAAGCAAACTAGTATTATTTTTTGTTAAAAAATTCTGTTTAACTTATTTGAAAAATATCTTTTTAATTTTATTTACCAGAAGCGTAGCGAACATGGCATGTAGATGCCCCAAGATGTCCTTAGGGTCTTTTTTGTGATAAGACTTCTTGGGACACCTGAAAAAAAAAAGTAATAAAGGCCAAAGTGATAAAATAGTTGACTAATAATAATAAAAATAAAAAGTAATACTACTTATACTTAAAAAGGCATTTTATTATAAGCTCCATGTTGTTTTCTTTGGCGCCCCGAAAAACTTTCTTTTAGAGTCCGGGATGTCGCCCCACTTGGTAACTGGTATTACATGATATTGTATCATCATTAAACAATAAAACAACATTTAAAAACTAATTTTCATTATTTGTGACATAATGCATTATTAGGATTTATTTAGCGACCAAACTTATGAGATGGTATTGAAAGTTCGGTCAAAGTGGATGTTCTCATTTGAAATTAAATATTGAGTACTAGTATTTATTTTTCAATTTTTTATTTTTACAATTTCAATTATCAATATAATTGCCTGTATGCTTCAGCAAAAAAAAAATTTATTGATAAATAAATGTTAAAGCTTAAGTGGCCGAGCTTAGACGATTTTATGGTACTCCCATAATTACCACATTTAGTACTTTTATACTACAAATGTAAGTGATGCTATGATTTTTTATTTTTTATTTGGCGGATAATGAACCTTTTTTATTTGGTGATTTTCTATTTGGTGGATAATGAAACCTGAAATGCCTGGCAACAGTTCATTTTGCATAGCTACTTGCTTAAGTTTCTTAAAACATAAAAGTTATAAACTAGACGTAGAGTAATGTGTCAGTCTAATTGAAAATTATTTTATGAATACAAAAAATTTAACACATTTTTTTTACTTGTTTGCATTTGTCGTCGTTTACAAAAACAAACAAACAAATCTTCTGAAAGAATATCATAATGATCGTATAATCAGAACCTATTACACGTTTAAAACTTTTTTTACATCAATACATAAACAATAATAAAAAATTACAATAAATTATGATACAAATTGAATATATAAATCAAACCACTAATGCTATATGTAATAAAAAAGTTGGATCTTACCTTCAGAACGTATAAAAGCGCAAATATTTTCGCGTCACGGTAAGGATGGAAGCGTGAACTTCCTGGTTAAATGCACTTCCGCGGTGCTCTGTGACAAGACCGTTAGGACTTCTTGGGGCACCTAAAAAAAAAAAAAAAAAAAAAAAAAATATATATATATATATATATACCATATACCATATACATCATTGATATCATAGATACCAAGAGATATTTTATTGTATTTACTTTGTATATTAATATATATAAAAAATAAATACAATAAGATATCTCTTCATAATAGGAAAGAGAAAATACAACAGTCTTACAATAAAAAAAACAAAAACGTGGCTGTTGTAAAAAGGTATTTAAATATATTATCAATAGATAGAATAAAATTTTTAAGTTAATTTTTAAAGATTGGAAAAGTATTAAATAAATCAAAATTAGGTATAACAATTTTATTCCAAAGATATGGTGCTCGAAATGTAATACTAAACTTTCTAAACTTTATTCTGCAAATTAGTTCATATACAAAATTTTTATTTCTAAGTAAATATTTATTTATTGGATTTAGAGAAAAAAGGTCTTTAAGATAGATAAAGTTAAATCGTTTTTCCAATTCCAAAAATTGAGCTCGTAAATATTAAGTATTTTCATCTCCGTAAATAATGGTTTGGAATGAGTAAATCGATCTGCAAGATTAATCAGATATGTTCTTAAGTTCATCACTCATTGTAGAAAAAAGTTTGGATATGTCATTATTAGTCTGGAATAAGTTGACGTCGTACATACCCAATTACAAAAAAAAATTTAATACATACCCGTTTCCAGGGCTCTATTTTATATTATATCCACTCCTATTTTTAATTTATATAAATGATTTTTGCAATGCATCTTTAAAACTTTATTCAGTCATGTTTGCTGATAATACAAATATATTTCTTACCAACAATGATATCAAGAAATTATAATTAGATATGAATATTGAACTAAATAAAGTAAATAATTTATATAGGGCTAAAAAACTCTCACTTAACTCAGAGAAAACAAACTGTATATTATTCCATAAAAAAACACACGAAGAAAACCTACCTATTATGTTGCCCGACCTTATCTTAAATGATAACTTAATTAAAAAACAAACCAGTATTAGATTCTTAGGAGTTCTTGTTGATGAGAATTCATCCTGGCTTCCTCAAATAAGTTATATTCAATCTTAAATCACTAATATAATTGGTATAATGTATCGAATTCGCTCATATATCAATAAAAAAAGTCTCAAACTAATATATTTTAGACTAATTCATTGCTTCATCAGCTATGCAAACATAACATGAGCGAGTACGCAACCATCATAACTTAAAAAAATTTATGGTCTACAAAAACATGCTTGCAAATTATTTACTCTAAAAATAAGCGTGAACACGCCAAACCTATAATGAAAGATATGAAAATGATGGATGTTTATGAAATGAATATCTATCAGCATTTAATTTTTATGTATCGATTCAATAATAATCTATCTCCTGCAAACTTTAGTAACAAGTTTGAAATAAACATAAATGAAAACTATTATCTAAGAGCAAATATTAGTAACTCATATAAACTGCCTCAAAACTTCAATAAATATGCTGAATATAGCATTGCATATCGAGAACCAAATATATGGAATAGTTATCAAAAAAGATTCAAATGATGGCAAAGTCATTAAGTTCATTTACGTTTCTAATAAACTAGGAAATTTTTAAAATTTAAGAAGTATTTGTGCTTAAAAGGATCACCAAGTAATTTTAATTATTTTAGTATTTATTTAATTGATCTTTTTTTGATTTACTGATTAGCACAGCAGTTTTATGCCCATTAGGGTTTTTAATTTAATATCTATATTCTATGAAAAATGTATAAAGGGGCTCTATAAAAAGATTGCGATGACATATTGTCATTTTCATCTTCATTGAGCCCCTGTCTGTTTAACTCTATTTTATAAAGATCACTGTAAAAAAGAAAGTTTTTATTTTTTATTGTATATACGAAAACGGTGCTTGTTGAGAAGATTTTACTGTCTTCTTTGTGTCTCCGGAAATTTTTTTTTTCCTTGTATATATATGTTGATTAATTATTGTTAAACAGCAAAATAAATTTAAAAAAAAATAAAATAAAATAAAATAATTTTATACCTAATACCTTTTCAACCTAATCCAAATAAAAAAGAACTTAAAGCGTCAACCATTTTGTATATATGATAAAATAAAAGCTTTGGTTTAAAATTATTTTTCAAACCAAAGGTCATATATTCTAATAATTGTAAAACAGCTTTAGTTTCTTTTTCTTTTCCATCTTTGCGCAAACTACAACCTGATGCAAACAATAGTTCTGAAGATGAAAAAGATGCAACTGATGACGCCAACCTTCTTTTCCTTGTTTTTCTACTTGAAATATCAAAATTCACCTAGGGTCTGCCAGATATAACAGTTGGGTAGGAGCAGAGTTATATTTATCAATAAAAGCAGTTAAAAGAATATTCTTGTTATCAATTACAAATTGAACCGATATCGCTTCATTTTGCTGCCATTGTTTGTTATTATTTTCAAACAAAATAACAACTTTTGTCAAAAACGCTATATGAAATAAGACAAGTTGTTATTTGTTTTTATCTTTTTTTTAAATTTATCCAATTATTACATAACTATTTAGAATAAAATGCATATAATGTTTTTGCCACATAAAATCGGATACATCATTTATATTGTTAAAAACATTTTTAGATCTCTCTCTCTCTCTCTCTCTCTCTCTCTCTCTCTCTCTCTCTCTCTCTCTCTCGTTCTGTATATATATATATATATATATATATATATATATATATATATATATATATATATATATATATATATATATATATATATATATATATATATTAGGGCCCTGCGAACCAATTGCTGCCTCGATTCGAAAAAAATGATTTGATTATTGTTTTTTCTCATGCATACGAAATTTATTAAAATCAATTACCGATTAGGGATTTAAACAGAGCTGAGCAAAAATTAATAACGCAAAATAAACTGTTTAGTTAAACATCTATAATTTTGCTTTCGGACTGTTGAACTTCGCTTTCACTTAAAGTAATTTTAATTTAAATACTTTTGAGTGCTACAAACTGGAAATAAAAAAGCTGTTAATTATTTCACTTTAAGCTAAAAAACAACTTCTAAAAAATTGGTAGATAAAAAATTCTTTGGAAAATAAGAAACATTTTGCAATGCAAAAAGAAAAATTGCCATAAAGAGTATTCTGTTCAGAAAACTGGAACTTTATCTCATCTATGGAACCATTTAAAACGTGACCATAAAAAGCTACAGGAAGAAGCATCTAAAAAGCGCGCATCTGCTACTAAAAAAAAAATAGAATTCCGATAACATATTCGAAAAACCGCCAGGCTCTTCATTAAACACACATTTTATTGGCTCTCGAATACATACATTTATTAAAAAAAAGAATGCTCGTGCAATGCTTAGATTCATAATTGAAGATGGAAGATCATTTTAAATAGCTTCTGGGTCTGGCTACATCAATTTCTGCCCTGTGTTTACTCAAAGGCAATACCCTCTACCACACCCGACCACTTTATCCCAATTTTTGGATGACATGGTCAATGATCCATACAATAGTTTTCAACAAAGTATTTAAATGCAGTATCTGAAGCCACTACTATTCTAAGTGCGAAAAGAAACGTGAGCATTAGTTTAGTTTATCCGTGCATTACAAATTTGAAAAATTGCCTTTGATCAATGGATAAAATAGAGATAAGGAAATTTGTTGATTGATCTTATTATGCAGTTGAAAATTAAGTTTGAATTAAGCAAAAGTGTTTTTTTTATTGCTACCTTCTTAGACCCTTGGTTTAAATTAGTAAGGTCTACATTAGCAGAGATGCAAATTGTTGAATCTTACTTAATGGTATCTAAAGAAACTCCACAATTTAAGTATTTCAATGATTCCCGATGAAATTCAACTCGATAGAACAAATTTTTATCAAATCTAAAACAAATGAAATTTTAGATAAAATGTCTGTACATGTTTCTAAAATTTGTACCCTACTCGAGAGAAGAACTTTAGATCAGGAATTAAAATTTGAAATTACTGCGTTGACCAATGAGAAAACATTGGGACCTTCAGATTTTTGTAGTCTTTATTGGAAGAAAAAACGTAACATTTTCCCTTTATTATCTAAATTTGCACTTGATCTTTAAAATGTACAAGCACCTGTTGGGGGCAGGTGTAATAGACAGTAAACGCAATAGTCTTACTGAGCGAAACGCCGAACGGTTAATTTGGATTTCAAGTTTCAAAAAGAGCTTATTCAAATAAAATGTGTCATTGTATATCGTAAAAATATAGAGATAAAAAAACTTAAATTCGGATTTTCTTTAATTAGTGATTCAATTCAAGATTTGATTCGATTCGCAAATAATGTGCTGCTTCGATTCGAAACTAAAAATGCTGATTCGCAAGGCCCTAATATATATATATATATATATATTAGGGCCTTGCGAATCAGCATTTTTAGTTTCGTATATATATATATATATATATATATATATATATATATATATATATATATATATATTTACGAAATTATTTTAGTATATATATATATATATATATATATAAATATATATATATATATATAAATACACACACACAAACACACACACACACACACACACACACACACACACACACACACACACACACACACACACACACACACACACATATATATATATATAGACACACATATATACATGTGTGTGTATATATATATATACGTGTGTGTGTATATATATATATATATATATATATATGTATATATATATATATATATATATATATATATATATATATATATATATATATATATGTATATATATAAGAACTCATTGAACTTTTATAAAATTTTATTTTTATGTACTAATTATTTTTGTAGAAAACATCAAATAAAGCTTCTGTAGTAACAAAAGTTGTGTTTGTGTTAATAAACCTTAACAAACAAAAAAAGAAGCAAGATATGAAAAAGGATATGAAATTTAATAATGAATCTCAATCATTTATTTTGTATCAAACAGCAGTTGATTTTAATGATATTACGTATCAGTTAGATGAGAGCTTTGATGATTATTTAGTAATTTCAGTATTAAAAGCCCAGCAACACATAGTCGAAGATATTGAAACAGAAGGTTCTATAATTGAAAAGTCTGATGAGGTTACAATAGATACAGAAGATTCTGCTTCTTTTTTGAACAAATGTAACATTCAAGTTCCAGATTGGTTGTTTTTAAAAAATAAATCTATTGCAGAATACTGCATTGAGTTACTAAATACCAGAAAAATTATTTCACACAACTTAGAAAAAAGAAAAACAATTATTGATTTTTCATTAGAATGTAAACATAAATCAATAGGCGAAATTTTATCAAACTTTGACTCATTTTTAAGATTGAATGTCAATTGGTATTGGATTTCTGGAACCAGAAACTTAGAATCTATAGGATTAAACGCATTTTTGTTTTACGTGGAAAAACTAATAGAGACCACACAAGTTAAAGACAAAGTGCGTTTTATAAAAGATTCAAAAATGTTTTTACAAATTTACACATCTCGTCCAGGTTTGTGTGAATATTTATATCTTAATTTTTTGTTTCAAAGGTTTGTTATACATAAAATAGTTTAAGGCGACTGTTGTAACATAAAATAGTTTCAGTAGGCTTTTATAACATAAAATAGTTTTAGTAGACTGTTATAACATAATAAAGTTTCAGTTGGCTGTTACAACATTAAATAGTTTCAGTAGGCTGTTATGAAATTTAATAGTTTCAGTTGGCTTTTAGAACATAAAATAAATACTTCAATTTAAGTTAAAATTAAAAAAAAGTTATTATTTAGCTTGCATTATTTTTTTGGTATTCGGGATTACCGAAACAAGTTTGCCAATTTTGGCCTTAACCCTCAAAATGAGAAACAAAAAAATGACAGAATTTCCAGTAATCTAAAAACACTCACGGTTCAATTGGCATAAAAATTAAAATCTGGTTACACTGTCCATAAGAGATAATTGAGTTTTAAGTTAGATTGTCTCTGCAACACTTTCTATATAAAGAATATGTCAAAAATAAATAAAATAATGGATAAATCCCTGTCAATGTTCCATTTAATGGTATAAGTATGATTTTTCATAGATTTTGTATCTTTTTGTTTAAATAAAACCATTTTGGGGTTTTTTGTTTAAAATGTTTTATTCCTATTTAATGATCAAACATATCAATTATATTGTAAAACTTTATACGCCATTTTTAGCACTTTAGCACTGTCAATTTCCATCATAATGATACAAGTAGTATCACAACTTTTAAAACTTTGTTTAAGGACGAAGAGTATCAAAAGGGCTTTCAGTAGAAAAAGGAATGGGGCAATTTTCTTTATATTTTGCTGATTTATGGGACTTCAAAGTGAGTTCACTAGAGGAACCGTTTTTATTGTTTTTGAAGAAATTTTTCTTAAATCTTTCAGCCTTTGATAATTTTTGTATAATAAGGATAAAAAAATAAAAGGTAAAAAATAAAGACAACCAAGTTTTTCAATTCTGATTACAATAAATTTTTACTGTATTGAGACTTTAAAATAGGTACTTTTGGCATATACTTATATTATATATATAGGTATATTAGTATATACCTTAAATAACTTTAAAGTTTCTCAAATCAAATACTTCCCTACTTTGAAGAAGCAAGATTTTCACAACAAACAAAGCCGAATTTTAAACTTCCTTACCTTGGTGATGAAGTTTAGAAAACTGGTAATCCATTTAAAACTCACCATTACTTAAAATTACTATAAATGACTTTTTGGCGTAACTTTTGAAATATCAATCAATTTAAAGAAATTAAAAAAATACATCAAAAGTGCATTAAATTTATGAAAAAATGTGATAGACAAGTTGGAGGTTTTATAAAGAAGAGAATCAAGGCCCTGCTCAAACAAGAAATTGAATTCACTGATCCCAAGGTTCCATCAGAAATTTGCAACCCTTGCAGAATGAGCTTGCAAAAACTAGTCTGTGGTCAAATCAGCAATGATTTCCCCCTTACCGCACAACTTTCAAAGTATCAAGATTACAAGAAAGTCCTCTGACTGTTCATGCTTCATTTGTTAAGTTGGCAAATCAAATCACAGTCAGGCTACCTCTTTTGCATTATGTGCACCAAGCGACAGAATAAAAGCTCTTACCAGGCATGAAAAAAGCTGTACTCTCTTTCAATGCTCAAAAAGGTTCAAAATTTAAAAATTGATAAAAAATGATGCAGAGTGACTCTAAAGTGGGACAAAAACTGGCTGCATTTACCTTTGAGTAAAAAGCTGCCTTGCCTAATGGAACTAAAAGACTAATCATAGCAGAGGGTTGAAGACCATGCTCCTCACTCCTGAAACTTCCTGCCAAAACTCAGAAAATAAACCCATGCTCTCAACAACCGACATATTCAAGATTCATATCAACACTGGTATTTCCAACAACCACATCAGAGGACTTGCATCAACTTTTAGCAAGTCATTTGGAGCAAGGTTGGTGGAATCAAAATTCAGGGACGAGTTTGTCAATATCGGAAAGAATTTGGAGTCTATTACATCAACTATTTATCTCTATTACATCAACTATTTATGATGCTTCAAAAAAAGACATATCCATAACCAAAGTCGTGGATTGCATCAGACTCTCTGAGTTTGTTGCCTTGGTGTCTGTGTCTGAAGAAAAAGTAATTTCCAAATTAAGAAGCGTCACAAAAATTGGGATTGATGATGGTGGCAGCTTTATGAGTTTGGCTTGAACATCTTTGACACCAGAAGATCCAAGACACAGACTGCATATCAAAAATATCTTACTAGTTCCACATCTCTGGATTCTGGTTTCAATCAGCAACTAATTTTGGTCATAGTCAAAAGACTTTTCAGAAAACAAAGAGAACCTCAAATCAATCTTTGCTCTTTTGGGGATTGTCAGCACACAATTCTTCATTCTGTTTGACATGAAAGTTGCTAACATTCTAGGTAGAATCCAGTCTTATTCCAGTTCACAACCTTGCTGCTAGTTTGGCATCAGCTCAAAGAGCTTACAGTCAAAGGAAAACCAAAAATAATTGAATCAATAAGAACTCAATTTCAATTCTACAAATCACATTCAAGAGAAAGAAATTGCAGGCAAAGAAGGACTTGAATGTGATTCATGAGCCTCTCATCTAAGCAGAGGATGCTTCCGAAGTTGTATTTGTACTTATTCCTTCGACGGAACTCCGCCTTTTGCTTGGGGTGATGAATCATCTTTACAAGGGTCTTTAGAGAATTTAGGAAGGTGCCAGTGAATGATCTTAAAAGTTGCATTTGAACATTCAACTTTACCGCGGTGTAGAGTTTGCTGGAAATGACTGCATAGAGCTTCTCAATCATACACATCTTTTAAGTGATCTTGTGACCAAACATCAAGTTGCACCGACCATGTATGCTTTCAAACAATTTTGAATGCTTTCACCACATTTTGATGTCCACATCAAAGCATTTTAATAATGCTACATGACTCTACCGGTAACAGTGACTCGAAAAGTTGACATTATTTTCCACCACAACAAAGAACTCATCAAAATTTACAACTCTGGGCTTGATCGTTTTAGTTAGCAATCATCTGAGACACATTCAGTGTTCAGCTCCCGCTGTGCAAAATATATAGGAGGTTTGGACGAATCTAACTATGGAAAGTAGTTACTTGACTTCGTACAATACTTGAACAGCAAGCATCTTAGATTAAAGGCTGAGAAAGATAAAAATCTATGGTTCAAATTCCTGCTCATTTTCAATTATAAATATTTTTTATGTGAAATTTGAATTACTATTTTTGGATCTAGTTGCTATCTATTGCTATCTAGTTGGTATGTTCGAGCCTCTAACAGGGACATAACATGAACATCTAACTTCAAACTCAATTTTCTCTTATGGAAAGTGTAACCAGATTTTAATTTTTATGCAAAATGAACCGTGGTTGTCTCTATATTACTGGACATATTATTTTTTTGGTCCTTAATTTGAAGGTTAGGGCCAAAGTTGGCGAACTATGAAGACTAGAGAGAGTGTCCTTCTACACATACAATTATTATTGAAAATTGTAGTTTTCAATAACAATTTGATGTGGAGAACACTGAATTTTCTTGTGGTTACAACTTTTTATACGCAGCAAATGAATCTCCCTATGGTCGAGTTAGACCTCCTAGCCGTGAAACTTTACATTTATGTTTGAGTAAAATGGCTTCATGGCTGGCTAGCCAATATTTTCGTGGCTGGCTAGCTCACTTCTTGTCATATCATAATAAAAAACGTTAGTTATTTTTTAACTTCTGTTAATAAAAATTAAAATTAACTGATATGTCTTTAATAAAAAAAACAACACCTTTTTAAAATTTAATAACGTAATCAAAAGTATGAATATAATGTGAAGTAATCCAAAAAGTAAGGATTATCATTTAACGAGTTTTTAAAATTCGTATCAAAATGTCTATTAAAAAATCTCATTGTTTAAAAAATACATGACACAGCTTATAGACAAACAATAGGGTAATAATTATGGATAAAAAAAACTGCATTCATTCGATATGGAGCCAAGGATGATCTCTTTCCATTTAGTATAATACCAGTTCTACTAAATAGGCCTTTTACAGTAAACTTCCAATGCTCAATGCAAGATAAACCTGAAGCAATAAAATTTTTTTATAATAATGAACATAAACTTCAAGAAAAATATGAATTATAATTACCAGATTCTCATATTATACTGATTAATGGTTATAATACTAAAAATTATATGGAGAAAAGATCATTATCTATTATCCATAAATAGAATCATCTATACTTTTATCTTGACCATGATAATTTATTTTGCTCTTTTCCTTTGAAACAAATCTTAGAATAATGATGAAGATAAAAATAGTTTATACCTTTGCTATAAGTGCTAAAATTGGAAAATTTTAGCATTCTGCTTCCGAAACAGCCTTCCGAAACAGCCTTCCGAAACCTGATAATTTATTATGAATGCTAAAATAAAAATTGATTTCCGCTTGCAATCCAGTACTATTATCTGGCAATCCCTCTGAACTTGGTGATAATTTTGATGTCCTGTGTATTAAAGAAAATCGAAATTTTTTAAAATCTTGTGCTGTACTGGTACTTTTACTGTTTTGATTTATATTAACAGCTGATGCAGATAAAGAACTCTTTATATCAATGGATTCGGCTGAATATTCTTTTGGTAAAATGTTTGAACTAAATATTGAAGTTTTTGTTTCATTGTAGCTGTTTTTTAACAAAGTTTCACATTTTGTTTTAGTCAACACAACATTGCGAATTGTTAGATCAAAACGACAGGCTATTTCAAACTAGTAATAGTCAAACTAGTAATGGTCAACCAAACTAGTAATAGTCAGTCGTTTTTTAATGGGTTGTTCAACTAACTTTTTATATTGCTATATAGATAAAAAATCTGTCACTTGAGCAAAGCAGGAACTTTTAATCTTCGTGCCCATGAGTGCTGGATGATCTCTTTCCATTCAGTATGATACCATCTAGTATGATATCATTAGTATGATACCAATGCAGGAACTTTTAATCTTAGTGCCTAAGCCAAAACAAGTTTGCTGACACCTCGCTAACTAATGAAGTCAGTTCTAAAAATGTAGATAAGAATTATTGCAGTTCGTGCAGAAGTTCCAAATCTTCTGGAAGAAAACATAAATCATTTTTTCCAATTTTTTTAACACAGTGTCACTATAAATATTTAGATCTTAAAACAGATTTAATCATTTCAAAAGTACTATTTAATCTGGCTGGGACACTTTTTAAAGAACTGTGCACATGAGAATTAGGTAACTTTGTGTGTGGATAAATGCTTCCATTTTGAATTTCATTTTTAAAATCCATTGGATGCTCTTCATAAGCAATTAGCTACTGAACAAGAGTTGTAATTCTTTTAAATAATTCCTCGTCTTTCAGAGTTTCAATTTCCTTTGATAGCATTATCCTTAAATTTTTGACTAACGCTCAGTTAAGCTTAACGGAGAGGTATGAATACAGCCCCTGGTCTTTTTAGGAAATGTATTGCATGAAGTTTAATTATGTCATTTTTGTTTTATCAGTTTTTATAAAAAAATCATCTTTTGATAAATATCTTTTTATTTTTTTATATATATATATATATATATATATATATATATATATATATATATATATATATATATATATATATATATGTATATATATATATATAAGATAGGTAGAGAGATGAATAAATACACAAATATACACAAAAATATACCTAGACATCTGCATATATATTTTTACAGATACGCATGCACATTTTTTTAATTATAATACATTAATATAAAATAAAACAAAAATATACATGGTAATACTAAAAGTCTCATGTAAAAAAAAAGAAACAACACAACTTACATTTACGTTAAGTCACCTTCACATTAAGAAATACTTAAAAATATGGTGGATAAAAAGCAAACAAAAAAAATAATTAAAATAAGCATGCGAATAGCAGTACAACTTTCAACAAAATTCAAGTAATTATATTTAAATATAGTTTTTTAAGATAAATTTCGAATTTATATTAAAAAAAAATAAATATGGGTATGAGGATACTTAAATAAGTATGTGACTCAAAAATAAATACTTTTATTTTCAATTAAAAAAAAATACTTTGTTTAGTTTTCTTACAAACAAATAATAATTCCATTCATGAGAAAAATAAAAATTTTATGGTTCCATAAAAAACGCTTTACAAAAGGAAATGCAGGATTTATCAAAGTTGATTGGGAATATTGCTAATCTAATAAAATTATCATTTTTTAGAGAATATTAAGTTTTTTTTTTAAAGAATCTAAGTAAAGAAAGGAAGCTGTAGACAAGTTAGTTTTACATTTAAAAATAAAACAAAGTTTATTCAAAACAATAACTTTATATAAATTAAAATAAGTCATACTAAATAAGAAAGGCTTTGAGTTACTAAATAAGAGTGAGTACAACGATTTTTAAATTAAACTTGTAAAACGTGCAATGTGCTTTTGTTGAAAATAAAATGACTCTAAGATAATTTATGAACACTCTCGCAGGCAATATTAACATATTTAATATGAAAGTTTATAAAAGAATAGTAGTTGAGAATGAATGTTTGTTTAAAATGTTTCTTGCTTTATATAAATACTTATTTCAACTTTGCTGCGTAAGTGTCCAATGTAAATCTTCCATGATTTTCATTTATATAGCATCAGCACGAGATCTTTATTAACTCAATGTTCATATCATAAAAAAGTTTATTGATGATATCATATGATAGAAATAGATTTATCATCAGCAAACATAATTATTGCTAATAGAGACTTTTCAAAGATTATCAACATAATAAGAAATAGTAAGGGTTCTAGTATAGATCTTTGTAAAAATCAACAAGTTATATTTAGAAAATCATGCGAAGAAGATTGTTTGATTAGGAGAATTTGCTTACGTTGTTTTAAATAACTTTTAACTAGCATTAAAACTTTACCAGCGATACCATAATATTGTTTAAAATGTTGGTACCACTATTATTACTATAGTAGTGATAAATAATTTAAACATAAATATAAATAATAGACAAACATTTTAAATAGTACTTTGTGGTCAATAGTGTTAAAAACCTTAAATACGTCTTTAAAGACACCCAAAGTAAATTCCGACAGTTGTACTTCAAGTAAGATGAGTTGTTGCATTTTAAGTATAGTTTTAAAGGAATTACCACCCGTCTTTTGAAACCGCGATGGTTCTCGTAAAGTGTATTATTAACAGCATAATGATTGTATATTTGGTTAAACAAAACTCTTTCTAGTCTGAAAAGCACTGGAGCTGGTCATTTTGATTGCAATGTTTTTTTCGACTTGGGATCATTACCATTATCAAAAACAAAAAGTTTTTGATAATGGTAATGATCCCATTTAATTTTCTAATCATAAATATTATGGAATTCGTCAAGTTGCTTGTGATCGGTTTCGATCTTATCTCTCAAATTGAAAGCATTTTGTTGCATTAATAGTTAAAAATTAAATCATGCGCCTTTAATTTATGATGTTCCTTAAGATTCTGTTGTAAGTCCTCTATTGTATCTCTAAACTTAGATCTAATAATTTTATTTCATTGTGTAGATGAAAACTTAATTTCTTCTAATATGAAAAAAACTTAACTAATATATTCTTTTTATCTTCGAGACAAAAAGGTTTATACAGCAATCGTTAGAATCAAAATTAATAATAGACATGTATATCCAACAAACGTGTTTAAATATCTCGGTGTCTTTACATGTAATTTTCATGAATGAACCTTTCATGTAATTTTCATATAGGTGCACTTCGTAAAAAATAATTGCATGCAAAACGCAATTAGATATTTTTTTAAGTTTAAATTAATACAATTGCTTACTTGTTACTTGAATAAGCACCTACTAAATCAAACCTTCTACTCTCACAGTAAGTACTCTCAAAGTAAGTACTCTCACAGTGTTCTCTTAATCATCATCAGCGTCTAGGTTGTTTGCCTTGCAAATAAAAATTCATTAACTCCATTCAAACTTTCATCAGAACCTACAATGCCGCTCAAAACAACTTGCAACTTGGACTTACCTGCTTTTAATTTGAAAGTTTCGCCAGTTTCAAAGAGTTTTGAATGGTCCATGTCAATAAACATTTAAACAATTAAAACCATTCATCAAATACAACTTTCTTAAACTAAAAGAATCAAATTTTTTGTTGATAAATGCGCACAAAAAATGCGTGGATAAACTACACCTTGAATATTTTCTCTCTCGTCTATCCAATTAGCTGTACTATGCTGGCAATACCAGTCTATTCTTTAAAATAATTATTGCTAGAATGTACTTATATTAGTTATATAAATGTACTTATATTATTTTATATATTACTTATATTAGTAATATATAAAATGGGAGTAGTTAAGTATCAACAGCATGTATTAAAATGCATATTGAACACGTTCCACAATGTTCCACGTGGAACACTAACAACAGCAGAAATTTTTGTTCTCCAATTTTAGCCATTACTTGTTCAAGGGCTTGAACTGTAGTAACTCACATTTTTTTAGTTTTCCATGTTTCCGTAATTAGATTTTTCATTTAAAAGACCTTTAATTTTTTTACAAAGGCGACCGACGCTTTTTAAGGATTTTCAAGATGCACTTGCAACTCTTTTATCTAACACCACCGTTGTGTCTACTTTCCCTAACTCTTAGACACCCCTTCCTCCCAGAGAGAGTAAGTAATAATTAAACTTGAAATTTTAGAAATTTAGGAATAAAACAGAAATTTGTTTTAGGTAAAACCGATGTTTTAAGTCACAGTGATTACTGGGGAAGTACTCAACAGTTATTGTCTGGAAAAGTAATTGCCGATTTTGTTGCTGGAGAATATGGTACTCTGAATCCTGTATTTGGCGTGCTTTTAAACCCAACAACAGGTAAGTAGTTATACAAAAGTCTAAAATAAAAGTTTTTTTTTAGTATATATATATATATATATATATATATATATATATATATATATATATATATATATATATATATATATATATATATATATATATATATATATATATATATATTAGTAGAAAATCACTTAACAAAAATTTTTTCCATTTTACACTGTGTTTCATCAACAAAGATTCATCAGAAATCTTTGTTGATGAAACACAGTGTAAAATGGGAAAAATTTTTGTTAAGTGATTTTCTACTAATATATAATTGCTCTGTTCTTTTAAGAACATTGAGCACTCTATTGTGTAGAATACTTTTTAAAGTTGTTTAAATATATATATATATATATATATATATATATATATATATATATATATATATATATATATATATATATATATATAGTATGTATGTATGTATGTATGTATGTATGTATGTATGTATGTATGTATGTATGTATGTATGTATGTATGTATGTATGTATGTATGTATGTATGTATGTATGTATGTATGTATGTATGTATGTATGTATGTATGTATGTATGTATGTATGTATGTATGTATGTATGTATGTATGTATGTATATATGTATGTACAAATATATGTATTTATACATATATATATATATATATATATATATATATATATATATATATATATGTATATATATATATATATATATATATATATATATATATATATATATATATATATATAAATGTATATAACAACAACTAAATTAAATATATATCATATGTGGGTACTCTCTAACCATAACCTTTTAATCAATGTATGTGCATGCATTTTTACCAACTCCTCTTCTATTCCTCTAAGTAAATATAACTAAACATATGAGTGGACGTATATAAGTTATTTAAGTACTTAATATGGATTGGTTTTTCAACATTAGGACGAGTAGGCCCTGGTGACACTGGTTTAATGCACGATATTTTATTTGATGACGATGGACCCTGGGCAAACCATGCAGCTGTTCACGATGCATTTGGATATTTAAAAACATTTCACAATATTGGACCAGGCTACAATTATTTAGGAGGAATTTCAGCAGTTGAAACTGGTAGATGTATGGCAGGGCAAACGTCAGGGTTATTGTTTTGGAACCACATTATTAGTCAGCATAAAGTAAACCAAAAAGCCGATTGATTAAAAAATTTTTTTTTTGAATTCTATTTTGTTATTTGTGTTGAGTTACTTTGTTTGCTTTGTTACTTTTAGTTTAATTTTTTTTCCACCTGTTTTGTTATTTACATAAAGTTTATTGTTTAAAAAAATATTTTTTTAAAAATATTGTTATACAAATAAAACTTTTATTTAAAAATTTCATTTGTGTTTTTATTTAATTTAAAAATATTTGATCAAATAACATTGATAAACATTAGGTGATTCACAAATATCAAAATGCATGACATTAGTTGATTAAACTTTTTGTTGTCTTTATAACCGCCTGTTTCCTAAACCTCTGTGTTTCGTTGCTAAAGATTGCTCATTATTGCTCATTATTGCTCATCATTGTTCATTATTACTCATCAGATTTTGCACAAAGAAGTACTTGGTTCTTGGATATTTAACCAATCCATATTAGTTAATTGTCTATAACATAGCAAAGAGAGCAAGCTAGCCCAATGTGTTTGAAATTAATAAATGTTGGGGAAACTTTTTCTGTAAACATTCGGTGCAACCGAACAATAACTATTGTCTTTCCGTTTAATGTACTTATAACACTTATCTGAGTTGACTTCCACAGGTGGAGGTTATGCTACAATATAAATGAGATAATTTTAAATTTCTTAATAATAAACTCATGAAATTTATTAATCAATACTTGTAGTAAGACAATATTATAACTGACATTAATATCAACTAAAATTTACCTAACAGCTTTGGTAATATGATTAAGACTAAATTCTAAGCAATTATAAAGCTGTTTTACATTGTATATAAATGGTCAGCTATCACATTCCTTAGGAATATCTATATAAAGTACTATTAGTCAGTTAAAGTTAACTAACAGGATATTATGATTGGTTGAAAGATAATGTTCAGAGTGAAAACAGTTTACTTGTTACTTATATATTAGACTTACAAATCGCCCGATAGGTGATTATTTTTTTAAATATTTTTGAAATTTGGCAGTCTAGACTTTAAGCAACAACTTTTTTGGAAAATGATAGAGTTTTTACATAATTTTTTTTTAATTAAGCAAATACTAATATAACTGTCACGTATGTAATTTTTGCAAACTTCTGGTCACAATATTTATACTGGTATAAAGTGTAAAGCTGTGAGCAATAAATGTAAATATAAAAAGTTGAGTTTGGTTGTCGTACCAATTATTTCTTCGCAAAAAAAGCTTATCATATCTGATATTTCTTCAGGAAGAAATAGGATTTATCAAGCAATTTCTGTAACAAAAATTAAAGGTACAAGCAATTTGCATCTTCAAAGATGATAAGCGCTATTCTCTCGAAGAAAGAAGGAAATACCGATTGCGTTTTATTTAACCTTAAAGTGTTTTCTGTGATGTTTTATTTGTTAACAGATATTACAACTAAAAATACAACTATTAGAAATACAACCTTTATACGACGTTTAAAATTGTACATACATCCCACAAGAATGATACAACAACACTAAATTGTGAGATTTCTTTTGACGCAAGAAACAGGTATGGTTTGCTCCATTGCGTCATAAGACGCGTAACCACAAGAAAAATTGCTTTATAGAAAAAGGAAAATAATTCCGCTTTTCAACAATTTTAGTTTAATACGTCAGATAATTTAATCTAGTCTTTATTTTCTTGTTTGGCTGTATCTAATTACAACTTTCAGGTTTATAAGAATATATTTATTTTTTATAATCGATTTTAGAAATTTCTAGCTTTAGAGACAGAGTTCACAGGTTTTTTTAATTGCTTTTCAAATACATGTATTATCATTCATTTCTGTATTTTTTACCTAGAAAATAAGTCCTTTAACCGTTGCTCGAGCCTTTAGTTTAATTGAATTATTAATCAAATCGTCAAGTCATGGTCATTTAAGTTGAAAAGTTAATTCAAAAATTTCAATTATAAATAGTTTGATCAGCATATTGACAAAGTTATGAAAAGAACAAACTATTTCGGGTTCACCCCAATCAGAAAATTGGTTTTTAGTGGGGTTAGTGGAAATGTTTTACATATACTTGTCCCCCAGTATTTATATTTTCCTTTCTTTATACCATCATAAACAAAATCAAAAATTGTTGATCAATTTTAAATTTTAATAAAAAAATAAATGATCATTTAAAGAAGCATAAATCAAACTTTTGAAAAATTAGAAAAGAAAAAGAAAAACTTTATTCCGTATTAAATCATTTATTTATTTGCATTCAAAAAAGCATTAGTTAATATAATAAATATTTCAAACAAATCAAGGGATTATTTATTCTCAAGAAAGTTTCACTATGTTTGTTGTGATTTAAAGAATCTAAAATGAACTGAAACCATGGCAAATAGAAACCCATTGCTATGCCCGACTCAACTCTACGCCAAAATAAACTAAAATTCTAAACTTCCAACCCTGTTGGGTTATGTTCAAGCTGCAAGTGAAATTTATACTCTGCAAAAAAAAGTGATTACTATCACCGGTTACATAAAAGAGGTGACTGCTGAAATCAGAAAGTATAAAATTACTTCAAGGATTTAAAGCTTTAAAGGTAATTATATTTTTTGTCATTGTTAATTGACGTTAAAAGAAAATATAACTTTGCTATATACAGTATAAATAAGTATAGTTTAAATTTTATACTTGCACTTATTTTTGAATATAATAATACATAATGGCAATATGTATAAACATGTTTTTAATAGCGAAGTGAATTTTGACTTCAAAAAAACCTAGGATACTTGTGTTAACAAAGTTTTAGTATTAAATTTTGCTAAATTAATAAACAAAAAAGCCACATA
>NC_088931.1:73777500-73860000 GCF_038396675.1 Hydra vulgaris
CACAATTTAAAAAATTCAAGATTTAATAATTTTACTTTATTTGAAAAAATTCATTTTTTAATATAACTATGAATGCATGCTAAAATAACATCTCTGACATCACACTGGAATAGTATATACACACATATATATGCATGTATACATATATATATATATATATATATATATATATATATATATATATATATATATATATATATATATATATATATATATATATATATATATATACATATATCATATTTACATTTTATCAAAGTTACGCAAAACGCTTTTACAAATGACTTCTAATGATTGTTTAATGAAAGAACAAATTTTATTTAGATTATAAAAAGTCTTATTTTTTTTATTTTTAAATTGTATAAACATTTATTTTTTCCAAAAAGTTACAAAAAAAAATTATTTTAAAAAATACCATGGTCTATTTAAAGTAGTAATTTTTAATCATTTTATTAGTAAGTCAAGTTTAAAAAAAAAAAACTTTTAAACAATTCTTTGTAAAAATAGAAACAAAAAGAAAAAAAGATCAACGATTAAAAGTTATTCGTAACTTAACAATTTTTTAATAGTATTTAATTGTTAAAACATCAAAACTTCCATGGTCAAATTAGTATTGTAAGTTACAACGTGTGATCGCACGCCATTCCTGTTCAAGCCTGAGGGTTACATAAGCTAATAATAATTTTACATGGTTAAATAAGCTAATAATTTCATTTGGTTATATAAGCTTATAATAGTTTCACTTGGTTACATAAGCTAACAATAAATTCACAGGATTACATAAGCTAATAATAGTTCCACAGGATTATATAAGTTAATAATAATTTATTGCATTTTATTTTTCCTTGAAAAAGTTTTTGATTTTAGAAATTAATATTCTGTTTTTTTAATACAAACACTTCTGATTTGACAATTATGTTGATTTGTTTGTTTATATTTAGTTTATAAATGTTTATATATACATATGTTTATATTAAAAAATAATTTGCTGCAAAAATAATTAATTTGCTGCAATAATAACAACAACATCATTACTTTGACTTAAATAAAGCATAAAAAATATGACATAAACAATTTATGCAATACAAAAAGAATAATTCAAAAATACCTATGTACAAAGTTCTTGCTTTCTAAATAACATAGTGCTGTACTTAATTGATAAATATAAGCAATCAAGCGCTCAAGCTCTGTTTGAATTTTGTATGTTTGCAAGTACGATCGCAACTAAAAATACCAATAAAATTTTCAACTGTTTTTAAAAAACATTTTATAATAAAAAATTTTTATAACAGAAATATCTTATAACTTGGTGTGAAGTCTAAAAATAACTTCAGGATTACACGGGTGCGCCAAATGTTAAGACATTTTCAAATTTGAATTTCGTGCTTTTTTGCAGAACAAATATGAACATTTTGTGTGGGAAAATTTAGAATAAGTTAATTGCAACTACTATGGAGTGAATTTTTAAAATACTTCAATTTTATTGAAAAATGTCAAAAGCGTTCAAAGTATCATAAAGAAATCAGAAATTGTTAAGTAAATGAATAGAAAAATAGATATAATGTTTATTAAGTCTTAACAGATCTTTAATTAGGAAGAGACAGTTTATGGAATAATGTTGGCCGAAAAAATAACAACTGATGCAATTTATTGTAAGTTACAACATAATCTAAACCAGAACTGTAAGACAACTGATGCAAAGCCTTATCCATGAAGATTTAGGCCTAAAAAGTTTTTCAAAAACCAAAACCAAGCAAAAAGAGAAAAACATAAGAAAAAAAATGCACATTTTGTTGGACATTCTCCAAGCTCACAACATTTCTATGGTCTATACAAATAAAAATTCTTCACTGTTTAGTCTAAACCAAATTCAAGCAATGAGAGGATCATTAGAAAGTCCAGAGGCAAGCCTTACCAGGAAGCGCATACAATCACAAGCCTTGTTTGTCCACTCTTAAAGAAATTTTTATAGAAACTTGACCATATTTTTATATAGTAAACATTTTATAAATTTGCGAGAATAATATGCCTGAACAACCCTCGGAATTAGGGTCGGCATTTCGCAATTCCAACCTAACTGCCGACTTTAAAGTGTTTGAGGTCGGCAAATTATTGCCGACCTCATTTTTCCTAATTCCAAGGGTTGCCTAAATATTTTACTTTTTTTTTAATTATTATTTTTAGGCCGTTTGTTATTTTCCACTACCAAAATTGATACAAGTATTGATATACACATTTTTCGCAACTTTTTTCAGTCAATATATTAAGGAAATACTTTATTCTTTGCGTTAGAAAAAGGACTTTTTAAATTTGCTTTTAAAATGTTACTGCTAAACTTTATTGTTTTTATCAATGCACAGGAAAGCTAATTGTATTTATTCATTAAACAAGCTTTGTAATGTAATGTAAAAGAATAAAGAGTCATTATTAATAATATTAAAACATAAAATATTTGTTTGTTTTCAATATCCCCATTAAAATAGTCTGCACTTTTGTTGGACTATCCAAATTGTGCAAACCCAATAGTTTATTTCCTGATGAACTATTGTTATTGATGATGCTCCAAAAGAGTAGAGGTGCATTGTTAATTTACTGAACTTTTTTAAAGAAATTGTTAGGAACCTATTTAAAACTTTTTTTAAGTTTTTAAATATATTTTTTCAAACAGAGCAATCGTTATGTTCATTATCACTTGTAATTTGTATTAATGTTGGAAATTGAGCAATATAAAAGAAACAACTTTAGACATGCATTAAATGCAGTAAATATATTTATTACAGAAACTATGTTATCTTTTTATTTAAATTATTTCGCCATTACAAAATTTATTAACCAAATAATATATTTTACAAATAAATAGGAATTTATTTTCTTATTTTCCTATTATATAAATCTGTTTTTTGCATTGACAAAATAGTAAAAATAGTATTGAGAAAAAACATCAAATATAGCCAAAACATTTTTAAAAGCGAAAAAACAAATAGACTTGAGAAAAAAAATTAAAAAAAAAATTTGTCATGGTTCTAGCATAAATATCAAATTAGTTTCTTTATTATATGGACTGATATAAATTATGAATAAATTGCATATCAAAACTTTCAATTTTTGTTAAATTGTTATAAAAGAAAATATGTTTTTTTCATCAATTTGTATAAAATTCAATAGCCAAAAACAACAACTCTAAAAAAAAAGAATACAAAAACTGTAAAAAAATTTTTTTTTTTTTTTAATTATCAAATTTTCTAGTTCATTTAAATAAAATTGATATTTTGTTACAATTTTGTTTCCTTTTTTTAGTTTGTTTTTTCTTAGTAGATAAGTTTAGCCTTTTGCCGCAAATTATTGAAACGCTTTACAAGTTGAAAGATGCGAACTGCTGTGGTCAGTTTATCTAAAAAAATTACTTTAAACATGGACAAACAAAGTGTGGGACTGCGCACGCTTCCCAAGAAAGCTTGAGAGAAGACATTTTTTTTGAGTGAGCATTTGCTTCACTGGTCAAAGAAAAAAGTTCAAGCAAAACAATGGCTCTATTAACAAGATTTTGTTACAGCCTGTCAATAAAGATAACTGCCAAGTTTCTCTAAGCTGAAAATTCTTATGTTTGGCCACCAGATATGTGACCACCCTCATAATTTGACCTTAATCCAATAGAATTTTGCATTTGATCAGTGATGGAGGAAATGAAGTCAAACGTGGAGACCCTAAACAGTGAAATTTTTTAAAAATTATATCTCACTCCCAACAAGGCTGTAAGCAACCACTATTAAGTTAGGAGTTACTAGAAAACAAAGAATAAAGTTAAAAAGCAAGAAAACAATTGGTAGAAGACTTAAAAAGTGGTATATTGTAGAGTCAGGAAAATATGGAGATGGGAGAGAGTTCCAAAGGATTGAAATGCAGAAAAAAACTAGACGAATAAAAGTTTTTAAAGCATGCAAAGACAGATACAGTAAAAGTTAGCAAAATTAGCAATTGATTGTATATATGATTTCCATGAAAGGTCAGTAGTAAAGGATAATCCAAGAAGAGGTAATAAAGAGGACTCAGTGAGAGGGTTGCCATTCATTAATATAGGAATGTCAACAGTACTGTGATAGTTCTTTGCAGTAAACAACTGAGTTTTGTTGGGGTTAAAGTTTACAAGCTACTGTGAGCCCCAATCTCTTACAGAAGTGAGATCAGATTCAAGATAAGCTGCCTGCTTTAAGCGATAGAAAAGAGAAGACTTTTTGTCAAGACAGGAGTATAAGGAGTCATCATCAAAAAGAACTACTTTAGATGTAAGGTTATAGGGGAGATCATTAATTTATATAAGAAACAAAACAGGACCGAGGATAGAATCTTGAGGTACGCCAGAAGTTACTGGAAATGAGGAAAAGTGTTAGTTTTGTTGGGAGGATGACTTTAAAGCAGTTAAAAAGAAACCATTTGATAACCTTAAAGACTTCCCAGATGCACAATATAAAGCATATATTATATCTTATTATATATTATATCTTATATTAAAGCATATATTATATCTTGTTATATGTTATATCTTATATTGTTATATATTATATCTTATGTATTATATCTTATATTAAAGCATATATTATACCTTGCTATATATTATATCTTATTAAGTATTATATCTTATATTAAAGCATATATTATTTATTATATCTTATGGAGAAGACGACCATCCCAAAATTAATTGAAAGCTTATGAAAGATATTATCAAAAGATATATCAAGAGCAATAACCCTTGCCTTGCTCCTCCATCTGATGCAAAACAGAACCTTTCAGTCAAGGCAGTTAGCAAGTTAGCTGTAGAGCAAGTAGATCAAAAATTGAATTTATTGTTTTCTCCATAAAATATAATATATAATATATTCTTTATAGTATGTTATTTGACTAAAATTGGGAAGTTAGAAATTTGTTGAATAAAGATTCAAAGTCCTTGATAATAAAAGATAGAAGGCTGATTAGACAATAGTCGGAGGAATCAGAATGTTCTCCAGAGTTTTAAAAAATTGGAACCATAGATGCCATTTTCCACTACACAGGAAAACAAGATTTAGACAAGCACTTACTAAATAGTTTCGAGAGAATTGAGGAAATTTCTGGAGAACACTTTTGTAAGACTATGACAGGAATGTTGTCTGGACCAAAAGCCTTAGAAGAGTTTAACTAAGATATGACTTTAGCAACAGAAGCCAAAGTGATTTGAATGTCTAACAATGGGTTAACCTGTTTAACTGGAATGGAGGCACAAGCAAAAATCTGAGTAAAGTCAGGAAGATCCAGCACTCATTATCTAAGGCAGGAAAAAATGTAAAACAGGTTTACATCTACGCCAGTCTAATAGATGAGGAAAGGGTTCGAGGAAAAGTTTTTTAATAGTACTTTGTGTTCATTTTATTTGAAAATATGTGATTTTTAACTTAATCTTTACTATATTCTGATTTTTCACATATTTCAATTTGTCTTGAAATTTTGCACACCCCTGTACAGGCTAGAAAATTGGTTCCAAGACTTTAAGTTCCTTTCTTTTTTTCAATGCAGCCAGTATGTCACTTAACATTTTGGAGCTGTTTAAAATCAACTTCACACCCTTGCTTAATGAAATTAATAAAAATATTGGATAAAATGTAACTTGAACAGCAGAAATGTGTAATAACAATCTATAATTAACAATTAGTTTTTATTTGCTATAAAAAAAAAATTAAAAAATAATTTCATCAAAATTGATTTTAAAAACATTAAAGTCATTGGATTAAAGTTCATTGGTTGTTTTGTTAAAACAATAATCAGAGAAAGGAATTGAAAAAGTTACCTCTCCATAAGCTGCAAGCTCCATTATAATATAAGGTGGGTTTACAGGACATATTCCAATCAATTTGATGATATGCGGATGATCAAATAATTTCATAATATCTAATAAAAACAACCTTTACAATAAATCACTTTGATTAAAACCTAAGTAGATTAAAATTTGAGAGCATAAGAAAAATACTAAATGTATTCAATAAAAAAGTGAGACAAAACATTGTTTTTGTTTTTTTGTCTAACTCATTTTTGTAAAACTTTATTAATCAAAAAATACAATTATTATTAGAATGTTTTATCATAGAAAGATTAAACTACAAAGAAAAAACACTACAAAATATCACATAATTTCACCACCATTAACTTTGTTAAACAAGTCTCATTGTGAAAATGTTTTCAATAACTTTAATGCCATCAAAGAGGACACTCCACAATATTTTTAATATATTTTTTGTCATTATTTTAAGACTTGTAACATCTGATAATCGCTAATTTGTGTGAAACTCTGAGCTATGTTAAAAATAAATTGAGTGTTATTAATTATTTAGTTTTTACTATGTATGTGTGTATATATAAATATATATATATATATATATATATATATATATATATATATATATATATATATATATATATATATATATATATATATATATATATATATTATATATATAATTCAATATGATAAAAAGTTTCTTTATAACTAACATGTCAGTAATAAGCTCACTCTATGTAACTTTTTTTTATTAATTTTGTTTTATCAAGGAGATACAAAAAACTAATATAGAAGACAATAAGCACACAATTTTTTAAATTTCTGTTCTACTAACTTCTCAATAAACAGTACATGAAGTAATAAAGTGTTAAATAATAGATATAAAGAATGGCTACATGATTAGTAACAGAGAAATAGCAAGGAAATTTAAAATTTCAAGAAATTGTATCTGAAATTATTATTATTATTCAGTGATCAAATATAAATGTTTGAAAAAAAGTTATATCGCTCCTCAGTTTTTTACCATCTGACGTTCTAGTTTATGGTTGTGGCCTCTTAAAATATACTTATCTTTACTTTTTGAAAATTTTTACGGGACAACAAAACTGACAAGCTCGAGTTTACGAGTAATTTTGAATTGCTTGATAAGATCTGTTCTTTTGCGGCGTTCTTCAAGAGTTGTTAAACCAAGCCGTTGGAGTCGATCTTCATAGGACAGGTGTTTAATAGTCGATATTGTTTTTGTTGCTCGATGTTGGACTTGCTAGAGAATGGCAATGTCTGATTTTAAATGCGGTGACCAGGCTTGTACAGCATACTCAAGATGGGGGCAAATGTAAGTGAGATACAGAGTGTGCCATAAATAAAAACTGCGACTGCAAAATGTTTTTTTGAGTCGCCCTAGCATTCTATTAGCTACTGATGCGGCTGACTCTATTTGCGGTCTGACATTAAGGTCATTCGAGACCATCACACCAAGGTCTCTTTCGACTGTGGTTTCTTCGAGAGGACGACGGGTGCCGTCGACGTTAGACATAGAGTATTTGTACGTTGACTTATTACATCCGCGTCCAACATGCATTACTTTGCATTTCTCAATGTTGAAATGCAAGAGCCAAATATGTGACCATTCCACTGCTCTGTCAACGTCATTTTGGAGAGTGATGTTGTCCAACTCCTTTTTAATTATCCCTATTATTTTGCTGTCGTCGAAAAACAGTTTCATATGATGAGTAATTCTGTCCGGCAGGTCGTTTACAAAGATTATGAATAGCAATGGGCCCAAGACGGAGCCTTAAGGCACTCCACTAGTGACTGCTTTCCATTCAGAAGTAATGCCATTTATAACCACTTGTTGACATCGATTGCTTAGCTGCAATCCAGTCAACGAGAGCGCCTTGAATACCATACTCTCAGCTTATGAAGAAGGCGTTTATGTGGTCTTTGCAAAATCTGTGTAAATGTCTACTGCGTGTCTGCAGTGAGTTGCTTCTGTCATGATGTCCCAAGTTTCTAAAACGTTTGATACGCATTCCTTACGATGAACAAAGCCATGCTGGTTTGGAGAAATTAGACCATTAGCAACGCAGTGTTCCATTATTCTTTTTTGTAAAATACTTTCCATAATTTTGCAAGGTATGAAAGTGAGCGAGACTGGCCTACTCCCCTTCTTGAAAATAGGTGTTACATTTGATTTTTTTCACAAATCAGGAACTACACCAGTTGCAAGCGAGCACTTATAGATAGGCGAAAGAGGCTTGGCAAAGGTAGCTGAACATTTACTAAGGACCCGTGGATGTAAGCCATCGTAGCCGGTTGATTTTCTTTCATCCAGGTTGTTTAGGCATTTTTGTACTATATCGATAGAGAAACTTGCTGGATCGATGACACAAACTGCTTCAGTACGACTTTCAAAGCCTGGCATTAAACCTTCGGGCTCTAAAACAAAGACTGATTAAAAATAGTTATTTAACGATGCGCATATATCGCCGGTATCAGTTGTGATGTTGCTATTGACTGTTTCAAGCGATGTAATGTTGTTACTGATGCTCTGCTTGCTTCTTACATATGCATGTAAGCGTTTAGGGTTGCTTTCGGAATCCCTGACAAGTAGCTCTTCGTACTTCTGCCTGCCAGCTTTGACCATTTTTTTAACTTTTTTGCAGGCAGTGCAATGCGATACTTTGAGAAATTTCTGCGTATCTTGACCTGCATTAATGTACTTGGCCTATGAGGTGCGTTTAGCTTTGATTGCCTCAATAAGTTCTGGTGTTACCCATTGCTCCTGTTTTTCTGTAAAGGGAGTGGTAGTTGACAAAATGTGTAGGTTAGTGGCTTCATTGTACACGTTTGCTAGAAGCTGGTAATCATCGTTTGCATTTAGTCCAGTGAATACTGTTTCCTATTCAACAGCTACAATATATGCTGATATTGCTGCGTAGTTTTTTTCCAAATGAGTAGAGGTTTTAGCGGCAAAGTAGACGAGTTGTTGAGGCATGCAACAGCAAATTGACCTTCGATGAAGCAGTGTGCTTGGCCCATTGGAGTGTCACCAAGAAAATCACCTTGTTTAATGAAGATTACACAGTCTGGCTCATTTGTTATAATAAGATCGAGTGTGCTAGTAGGCTCAACATGTTGACTACTACAGTAGGTTGGGAATGTGATAAGCTGAGTTAAGTGACATTCATCAAGACGCTTCTGGAACCTGATGTTGCCTTGACACTCAACTCTCACGTGAGCAACAGTTGCAATGCCGCCGTTAACTTCGATAGACTCAAAAAATAGAGGGCTAGGTGAAACTGTAGAAGCATTGGTCTTGTATCGGTTTTATTTTCGCTTTAGTTATTGGTCTAGGACGTCTAGTTGGCAGTGGAGATTTCTGAGTTAGGAGCGGCTGTGCGGCTAGCGTAGTCTGACAGAGCTCTGGCTGGGGATGAAAATACGTAGCACTGATTGGACGTTGATTCCATGACATCGATGCAACAGATGCGACCTGTTCTTCGATGTATAACATTTCGAAACAAATTATCGAGAATGTTAGCAGTGGCAAGTTTGTCGTGGTGGTGTTAAACTCGGTTTGTTGCTCTGGCGTTCTGTCTTCGCGTACGTAGATACCCTTGTATATCTCTTGTTTGTGGTGTGGGCATTTTTTGAGTATTTCTGCTCGAGATGAAAGATTTGATAACGAAACCTGGATAATGTTCGAGTTTGACAATTTTGTTTTGCTTTTGCTCGATTTGAGGCGGTTAACACGTGCGATACCAGTAGTATCCTCTAATCCTGTTGCTACAAAAAAATCCTCAACAAGCTTTTTATAGTCTACAGTACTAGACTTATTAAGACCGACTACAATGACATTTAACTCGCAACTTTGAATATTTTTATTTTGAGCAGCGATAAAAGTACTTAACTGCTGCCGTTGCTGCTCTCAACCAATTTGTCCTTAAGCAAAAATGCAAATGATGGTGTGGCTGTTGATTTTATTTCTTTCAACTCATTAATTTTTTGTATCAGTAAATCAATTTTGTCTTTCAGGGCTTTTTCTCTTAATTCACTAGATCGTTTCTCTTCTGCTAGTGCAACAAGTAGCTGGCTTGATCATAAGAGCAATATCGCTCTGGTAACTTTTCATGAGAGTGTATTTAAATCCTTTAGATCTACTGCCGCTTCAAAAGCGTTGGTAGCTAATTATTCGAATGCTGACATAATTAGCAATGAAATGCAATTAATAATTGCTAGTTTTTAAATTTTTAATATTTGTTACAATTTATTACAAATTTTAAAAATTTAATTTAAAATTTTATTAAAATTGATATTTTATATGATTATATGAATATATTCTTAATATATATAATAATATACCTTTATATATATAATACCTTAATATATATACTAAATTTATATGTATATATATATATGTATATATAACTTACTAATATTAGTAATTTGGTTACAAATATTAGTAAATATATAGTAATAAATTTTCTGTAAATATATTTATTAATTGATAATAAATTTTGAATTTTGTCAAGGCACAAAAAATGAAAAAAAAAAATAAGGAAAAAGGTTGAAAATTTATTCTCAAAACTTATTGAATAGAACAATAGATTAGAAAATATTGTTTACACGCTTAAACGTTGGCGGTTAAACTACAAGCAAAAATTAAAAGGTTTACAAAACTCTTTAAAACAAGAAAAAAGAAAAATTTGTCAACTCTGTAAAAATATAAGATAAATAAATAAAATCTTAGTCACAACTATTTTTATAATAATAATATATAAATAAAAATATATATAATAAAATATAAGTATAGGTATATATAAATATAGGTGCGCGAAGTATGACAAAACTGTTATTTTAGACACAAATATAGGCAATATAATATACTATGATTTGAAAGTAGAAAATAATTAATAAACTAATAAGATGAAGCAATAATAGAGAAAGAAATAATGTTAGAAAAAAGAGAATAAAAGGAAAAAGAAATAAAAAGAATATGAAAAATATATATATATATAAAATCCTGAAACTTACGCGCGAACAAAAACACGTCTTATCGACTCAAATTATGTGACAAAAAAAAATACTTTGAAAACATTAAAAATGATAGGTAGCATCCAAAATGGAATGAAGGATCCAAACAGCTAAAAATAAAAAGCACAAAAACAGTCATGTTTCTTCGTGTAAGAGACAATTCGTGTAAGAGTCAATCAAAAGTGTGAATTTTCATTATTTGTGGCCATTTTAATTATAATGAAGTAGGTGTATGTAGAATCTCTCAGTTGAATCAACCAACACACATATATAGAGACATTAAAATACTGCCTGGTTCTATCAGTAGACCTGCAAACTAATTGTAACAAATGGTGGCACTTTCAACAAGATGTGGCACCATCCTACACAGGTTGTACAGTAGGGTGGGTCATACTTTTAAAATTTTAAATATGGGAGCGAGTGCAATGTTTGTTTTTTTATGTATTAGGATATTAGAAAAGACGTGAATAATTTTTTTCTAGTAGGGGCGCAGGGCCTTTGAAAAATATAAGTTTTACTAAAAACTCATCAAAATGGCACTCTTCTGCCTTTTTTAAAAAAGCAATGGGAATGCAATCATCAAAAAACAATTAGACATAATATAGACATAAAAATAACACATAACCTATGGTGCTACTTTACTTAAGGCCATACATACACGGTCTATTATGCTACTTTTCTTAAGACCATACAAACACAAAAACATATATAAATATAATAAAAGTTATCTACCATTATGGATTTTAAAAGAAAAAAAATATTTATAAATGTTAGAAATGATAGAACGGGTAATAATTTAATTATGTAATAGGATATTGGAAGAAATGTGAAAAATTTTCTCTTAAAAAGTTTGTCTTGTGGGGGCGCAGGGGGTTTAAAAAATGTCAATTTTATTAAACACTTAAAAAATTAGTATAAGAATCTTATCTGTTATTTTCAATGTACATAATGTAACTAATATATATAACGAGGTGAATCATAAAACATGGTTATCAAAATTTGTGGGCTTGGAGCTAATATCCCCTCTTCATTATTATTAAAAACCATAAAATTGGTCAGTAACAGGAAATGGTGTATGATTTTTTACATGTTATAAAGTTGGTCTTATAGCTAATTTGTAGAATAAATAGTTTCCTACATTGTAAAAGACATTGGAAAATTGAGATCTACGTCAAAAAGAAATATGTATATGGACAAACTTGATAAGTTATTTGACTTGACAAAATGTAAGTGCAAAATCTTATGCTGTAATGAAAGTGGATGCAATGGTTGTCTTTTTAAAGCCCATGTGACTTGTATATGTCTAAAAGTAGCAGAGATACCTTTGCAAGAACTATTTTTCTTACAACCTCAAAGAAGTAAAATTGGCAACAAAAGTGCTTTACAAATAGGATTAGTTGATGTATCAGAGACATCAGTTAACAAGATACTTGGACAGAATAAAATCAGACTCTAAAATACCTGGAACAAATAGTGATGATATAGGTAAATGCTAAAATATCACAAATATTTTTTTAATTTATGCCGAAACTTGAATAAAAAATATAACATAATTTTTTATTAAAATTGATTAACATAATTTGAGCATTTATTTTTTCCTTTAGCTGTAGAATTTCAAGCAACAATAGACAATTCGAACATTGGCAACGAAAATGCAGATAATTCAGAAAAAGATTACTTTAGTTTGAAAAAAAATTACTTAGATATTACCAGGGTTTCTCAAGTAGCTATTAGGTATGGAGTATCTAACAGAGCTGCAGCAGCCATAGGTACTGCTGCTTTAGCTTCTACAAGAGATTTTCTAAAGTAAAATACAGATATTTTTGTTGATCACAACAAAATAAAAAGTGATAAAAATAAGTTAATGAAAGAAATATGAGGTAGAGCTGAAAAAGCGACAATGAATGATAATATTCAATGTTGTTTTTTTATGGATAAAAAGATTTAACTAAGTACATGAAAGAAGAAGATGGAAAACTACATCCATCAGAAAATAAAGAACATTATTCAATTTGTTCTGAACCTGTAAATACCAATTTCATTTCACTAACAATTCTGAAGGAAGAGCAGAAACTGCAGCTGAGCAAATAGCTGATAAGCTTTATGAACGGATTGCGCATCATGATGTTGGAGACTCTTTAGTTGCCATTGGTGCATACTCAAAAAATTTAAACATTAGTTGAAAAGGAGGTGTTATTCATTACATTGAACATAAATTGGATAAAAAACTAATATGGATAATTTGTGCTCTACATACAAATGAACTACCTCTCCGACATCTTATGATTCAGCGGAAAAACTGCATCAAAAAGTAACTTTTCTAGTTATTTGGTCTTATATGGTCTTAAACTGGTCTTATCTGGTCTTAAACTGGTCTTATCTGGTCTTAAACTTAAACTTATAGGTAACTTATCTGGTCTATTGTAAAACTTATAGGTAACTTATCTGGTCTATTGTAAAACTTATAGGTAACTTATCTGGTCTATTGTAAAACTTATAGGAAAGGTTACTAGCTTTAAAGGCAAAGATAGCATAATAAAAATTGAATTTTCTAATGCAATGATAGATCTTGACTGTGAAGTTGTAAACTCACTTTCAGATGATTAAAAGTATCTTAATGAAATAACCCATGCAATTAACGCAGGAGTTTTTTCAGGACAATCCTAAAAGCAAAGAAATTGGGCCACATTCACATGCAAGATTGTTGAATTTTGAAAATAGAATATGTTTACTTTGGTGCTCAGAAATCTTACTTTCAGTTGAAGAAACATATAATTTTCAATTTCTGGTGGAGTTTATTGTTGGAGTTTATGTGCTACTTTGGTTTGAAATCAAAGTAAAGTGGAAGTGGACTGAAGGGCCTAACCATACATTCAAGCAATTAAAACTTCTTTGTCATCAAAGACTTAAAGTTAAAGACATTGTAATGCCCTATATTTTATCATCTTCATGGAATGCTCATAGTGAAAATGTTCTTCAAACATTGTTATGTAATCAAAAAAAAAAAACAGAAACAGAATTTGCAGTTACAACAATTTTAAAATTAAGAGGAGATTCAGAATACAGAAGCACTAATGTAAGAAGTAGAAAACATCATATACATAATGAAAATGCTGATTTATATTTTGATCTAATTAATTGGAGTTTGGATGTACATGAACATTTAGTTACATGTTTATTGTCAAAGAATGAACTTTTAAAATACAATGACACCCCGTTGTATGTACCTTGTTTTCCTGTTCATGTGCAAGCTATTGAAAGATGTGCCCAAGAAGTAACAAGAGCTTCTTAATCGGTATTTAGAAAAGATAGAAGAGATGGATACATCAGAGCAACATAAGCACATCAAGAAATTATGCCCATGATCCAATCAAAAAAAGATTTATTTAAATCAATTTAGGCAATATAAATTTGTTTAGTTGTTTTCTTTTGCTTTGGGATATTATTTATGATCACAGTAAATAAATTAAATGTTAAATAAATTTTTTCTCTTTTATGACATTTTTTAAGGACCAATAAATTTTTAACCCTTCAGAAGTTTCTAAACTTCAGTTTGTGAATTATTGTAGGAACTATATCATTTATTATTTATAGAGCAAGTTTCAGTCTTCTTTTAATATCCTAATAGGAAAAATCTCTATAGGACTTTAAAAAAGAAAGGAAAAAAGGTGCCAATTTGATGAGTATTTAGTAAAACTTTTTTCAAACGCCCTGCGCCCACATAAGACAAACTTTTTAAGAGAACTAAAATTATTCACGTTTCTTTCAATATCCTATTACATAATTAAATTATTACCCTCTAAATGGTAATGCTCTACCATTTCCAACATTTATAAATACTTTTTTACTTGTAAAATCCATAATGGTAGACAACTATTTCTTACGTTTACCGTGTTTGTATGGCCTTAAGTAAAGAAGCACCATAGATTATGCTTTATTTTTATGTCTATATTGTTTTTTAATATATATGTTTTTTTATTTTAATATATTTATTGTTTTTTTGATGATTGCATTCCCATAAGCTTTTTATAAAAAAAGGCAGAAAAGTGCCATTTTGATGAGTTTTTAGTAAAATTTATATTTTTCAAATGCCCTGCGCCCCCACTAGATAAACTTTTAAAGAAAAAAAAAATCTTTAATGTCTCTTCTAATATCCTAATACAAAAAAATATTGCGTGCACACCCATATCCAAAATTTTAAAAGTATGACCCACCCTATTGTACAGTCAAAGCATAAATGAAAGAAAACAAAGTAGATTTATTTCTAGTTTTAGTAACACTTTGAAAGGAAAACATAGTAAATTTATTCCAAATTTTTGTTGTTATGTTTGATAACATTTTTATAAATAATTTTATGTTTTCATATATCATCCGAGATACAAATTGTTTTAATAGGATAAAAAGATGTATTTGTTTAACTAAAAATTTTTTTTAAATAAATAAATTAATTTAATATCTTCCTTATATATTTATATCTTCTCTATATCTTCTTTAGTTTCAATTTTATGATATTTTAAATAAACTTTACACAATAAAATCTTAATGCGCTAATTTTTTTCCAAAGTACTGTATGTATGTATGTGTTATTGAATATACATTTACATACAAGTAAAATACTTCTTTCTGAATCCAATTAAAAATCTATGAGAGAATACAGAAAATACGGTGAAAAATAAAATTCAGTTAATTAAATAAACTTATAGAAGGTTGGCATTGTAACCATCACATAAAAGAACTGGCACAGAGATGCAAAGACAGCATGGACAGAATAGAGAGTAAGAACTACAAAAAGGTATACAAAAAATATTGAATAAGTTAGAATCCTTCCCTAAAATATCATTAAAAATGTGTTAAAAACTTAATAGCCCTAATTTAATTAACTGAATGTGTAAAACTCAAAACTCACTGTATATATATTTTTTGCAATTGTTCTTTTTACAGGGATTATCCTGGTTATATTTTGAAAACCCAGAAAAAATCTTTCTAAAAATATCTGAAAAACATTTCTAAAAAATATCCAGATATAAAAATGCATTTTGTGTAACTAAGAATATCTCATGTGTTTGAAAAAAAATTCATTATTTGTACGCACAAATTGTTATATTATTTAATGTGTTATTATAAATTATTTATCATAAAACATAATATTAACATTATGCACGTAATCTTAACATTATTTGCATGCAAAAATGTTTAAATATTAAAAATTTTCAAATTAGTAAAATGGTGACGTAGTGTTTACAGTGGTAAAGAGGCACGACTGAATATGGTTGCGAGTTCAAGTTCTCCATAGAGAGGTTGTTTTTTTTAACTTTTTAAAACCCTCTATAGAGAAGTTGTTTTTTATTGTATTTTCAAAAAAGTTTTATTTCGAAGTTGATTTATGTTTTTTAACTATTATATATATATATATCATTTTGTTTTTCAAAGTTTCTTAGAATTTGTGCATCAATACGTTTACAAATTGACTGTTAAAACTGTAATAACAGCGAAGTGTACATACATTGACTGACTTAAATGGGGATAGGCGCAGTGGAGTGTATATACATCGACTATAGGTTTAGGTTTTGGCAGGAGTTCTTTTATATAAAATAAAAAATATTTTCATCTTATTTAAACAGAGTTTATAAATTATTATAATTATTATAATTTATTATAATAAAGTTATTAAAATAAAATTTCTAGAAATCTATTTGGATATCCGGAAAAAGAAAATCCCTGTTTTTATGTTAGTGTTCAGTATATATATTTTATTGATAGTTTTATTGATAATAGTATTTTATTAATAGTATTACAAATTCATTACAATTTTTTAAAATTTTAAAAATGCTCTTTAATTTTTACATTTACATTTCTACTTGCAGTAATTAATTATGAAAATTATTAGGAAAGAGAATACTATTCACTTAATTTAAACCTTAATTAAATTTTAAAATGTTTTAGTGTGTTTATATCTAACTAAATGTTTACGATCTGAAAAATATTTCAGTATACCTAACACTTAAAACCAACTTTTACAATCCTCATTAAAATTCAAAGGTAGGTAATGTAAAAATACTTACACGCTTCTTCCAAGAACTTTTCAGCACGAGTGGCATCCTCCTGCTCTTTTTCAAGTTCAACCTTATAAGTTTTCACAGCAACAGGTAGCTCACTGTTAAGCTATAAGTAAATTTTTTTTACTTTTTTATAACTTGACTTAAAATAAGATTTTATTTCTTCTTAAAAACTTTTTCTATAATGTTTTAACAATAAATCAAAATAAATCATTAAAAAAAAAGTCTTATGTGAAATATTTATTCATTAAGTTTTCTCTTGATGAAATTTTAAAAACTTTGTTTTTGTACTAACAAAAAACATACATGATTTCATCAATACCAAATATATAAAATAAGGTATTGAGATTTTAGAAGATTTTTAATCTTGCAGAACTGGCACTGTGACAAAACTAATGACAACAAATAATGACAAAAAACTAATGAAAAAACTTAACTTATCATATTCATACCATATTCATTAACTTTCATTAATTTATAGTACTTAGAAAAATGAGGATAAATTCTTTGAAAAAGAGACAAAATTAATTAAAACAAGAGTTCTTTTTGTCGATGTAAGTGAACCACAACAGGAAAGTGACCAGATCAAAATCAAAATTAATCTAATTAATGATTCTAACACATTATCGATACTCAAAGAAATACATAAATTTTAAAACAGACACATGCGTATTCTCTATCGGTCTGATTGCAGACAAATTAATGCAAGTTGAAAATTGTGAAGATATAATAACTCACACAACTAACTCTACACTGGAAAGCATTGTGGGACCTTCGCATCTTCCGGTTTACATATTAATCAAAAATATTGTTTTCTTTTACCTACATTAGCAACTGCTTTAAAAACTAAAGCAAATATTGCAGATGGAATAAAAACAACATTTGAAATGTTACAGGAAGCCTCACAATACAGCTAAAAAACAGCCAATACATTCGATAGATAATTTCTGCTGTTTAACTGTTTTGCACTTCACATACAGCTTTAGATATTTTGACAAAGCTATCAAAAAGTCTTTAATTAAATTAAAAAAGAAATGAATATGGATAACTTTTTTAAAGGTTTTCTGTTAGATATGCCTTTTAACATAAGTACTTTCTCTCATGGATGCTAAACTTGTTTTGTCCAAGGTTTATTAAAAAAACATGGAGTTATCATAAAGAATTTAAAACCTTTATGCAGGATAAAAAAATTTAAAATGTTCAACTCCAATGTCTTCTAAAATTTTTTTTCTTTTTTGCATTAATTGAGATAAGTTCATGTTGGTCTAATAACTATAAGTAGTTATTAGACCAACATGAAACCAACATGAGACCCACAAGTTTACCACAAAAAAACTTGCTTGCTTAGTCTAAAATGAATTTCAACCATTTTCACCATTTTTCTATAAAACTATAGGCCTCACATTTTAAATTGCAAAATATTCTTTAGCAAGAGGCTTTAGCAAGCTTATCTTGTTTTGTCATAAATTATATTTAAAGAGTATTCAAGTAGTATCAAAAAGACTTTTAGAAAATCTCAAAGATTACTGCTCAGTAGTCGTAAAAGCAGTTCGTAAAGACGCATAAAAGAATTTGAATGATTGTATCATTCTTGCAAAAATAGTTTGACAAAATTTAGCCAAAGCTCTTCAGCATCAACAAGGAAAGTATTCTGGATTAGGGAAAAAAACAAAGAAGGAATAACTGTAGAGTATTTTGTTTTCAATCTCTTTATTACACACCAAATCAAATAAATTGAATGATTGTATTAGTCCAGAAAAATTTTTATTTTAGCTTGTTTAAAACTCCAAAGCATTTAACTGAGAATCAGATGCCGATTAAAAATATTGAAAAAGAAAAAGATTTGTCAAAATGCTATTTAAAAATTGAAATTAATTATTTTAGAGTTACAAGTAGGTCATTGCTGCAAAGAAACTCTATTTGAAAGATTGTAGATAAAAATACAAAAAAGTATTATTTTATGTCTACAAATGATAAGGAAAACAATTTAAAGGAAAAGTACTATACTCGGAAAGTTCTAAAAGCAACCCATTTTGTAATCCACAATCATCTACAATAAATTTCAACAAGTCATTTTGTAATCAACCATCACCAACATAGCTTTCATTGAGTTATTTTGTAATCCACAACCACCTACAATACCATTCACCAATTTATTTTGTATTTCTACAAAATCAGAACAAATTGTTTTTAACAAAGATTAATTAAATATATAATGCTTAATTTTTGTGTTATTTATAACAACTACACATTTTATTGATAGAATAAACAGAAAAAAATTTAAAATAGATTTTACTTTGCTTATATTTAATATAAATAATGATTTCATTTAATTTAACAATTGACTTTTAATCACTTTTGTTGAAATTGAAGTAGAAGGCTAAATATTTATTATGAAAAAAAAATTAACGAGTAATTTGAAACCAGGATGAAAAGATACTTAAACTACAAAAGCTAGAAAAAAGTGATTTTGGACCTCTCATAAGAATGTAATGATTAAATTCTTTATTTAAGATTTTTAGATGCAATCTAATTGCATCTAAAAATTCAAACATCATATCTGCATCTGTCTATCCATCAAATGTCTGCATAAACCTTGCCATTCATGTCAATACATTAATGAGCCTCATATTTTCTCAAAACTTTTTGAAAAAACAGTTTTCCAAAATGTCTAATCAAATTCTATCATTACTTCACTTTTTCTAATTATTTCTTTCATAAAGCTAGGTGATTAAAAGTAAAAACAATAACTTAAAAAAATGCAAAAATATGCATCAAAGGACCAAGCTGTCAAGCCCAAGTAAAATAAGGCAAAAACTAGGAAGAGAGAAAGGATAAAAAAAACTTTAACATATATTGAACAGATGTTCAGAACAAAACAAAGACACTATAGTAATCTAACTGCCGACCTAAAAGTGTTTGAGGTTAGCAAAAATTTGCTAGTGGTGGTTAATGAACTTCTCCTCAGAATCACATTTATTATTACCGGCGTTTCGAAGAGGCTCAGCACCAATACCTAGTTTATCCCGTCAGATAAACATCATCGCCATTTATGCTTTACCTCGCAATTTACGCCTACTCCATACAGCAGTAAAAAAGGCCTTCACTACAAACAGCCAAAACCCTAAACTCACCCAAATTTGTAAAGCACTAATATTTTTGAAGAAATAATATGGATAGCGAGTGAATTCAATACCAAATAATAAAACAATTTTAAAATAAAATAAAATATATATATATATATAAAATAAGATACATGTATAAAATAAGATAAATATATAAAATAAAATATAAATTTTTTTAACAAAAATGACAAAAAAAAATAGACTAAAATGTAAATGATAATATAAAATAATAAAAATTATTCTAATAAAAAACCACTAAATACTCAACTACACTACCAATGTGATAAATGTTGTTAGATAAAAATTTATTAAAAATACAAGTTGCTAAAATTGTTGTACTTTTATATATTTTACACTATATATTACTATTTATTATTGTTAGATTAATTGGATATGCTTTTTATGCATGTTTTCTCTATATCCCTATTTTTTCTAAAAATTATTGGTGTTGCCTAAATTTGGTAGGGGTGTGTGTGATTGGCTTTTCTGTAGTGAGGACTGTTATATTGCAATAATGACTGATATGATGTAGGCTACATGGTTATAATAATATATACTTCATTATCAGTTGAATTATGTATGTAACGGTATCTAATTATTTCACTTTCTCTAGTTACTTCTAATTTTATATCATAAAGCACAAATTAGGTAATACTAATTAAAAGTAAAAATAATAACTTTAAGTAATAATAAAATATAAGTAATGTCTTACTGTTGTTTTGCAAATACCACGATAAACATCACCAAACTGACCTTGTCCAATAATTTCAATTAAAGTCAAGTTCTTAGACGGCACCACAAAGTCTTTATCTAAATAAAAACTATGTAAATTCAATTGTTTTTGAATTTCTTTTCAAATTTCAAATCTATAAAAATATATATATAAAAGTACAAAAAAAATGAAACAGCTGAAATTTTTTTTTGCTTTATCACCTGAATTTGAATTTGCATCTCTTCTCAAACTATTATCATCAATCTCTGCATAGTCAGCGAAATCTCCATTTTTGCTGGAGTTTAGTATCAATGAGGACGAGGAAACACGATTGGGAACAATTGCTACTGAATTTTCACTTTCGCAATTAAAAAAAAACTGTATTAAATAAGACAACTATTTTATATGACTACATTAGTGAGATCATATTTTGTGCAAAAGTAAGAATACACTGTCTTTAATTAATAAATCAAATAAACATTTACTTCAAGTCATTTTCCTAAAAACCATTTTTTTTATTTTTCATAAGTTTATTATAAAATTTTTCTTTTTTCTATTTTGTTTTAACAATTTAAAAATATTATATATATATATACATATATATATATATATATATATATATATATACATATATATATATATATATATATATATATATATATATATATATATATATATATATATATATATATATATATATATATATATATATATATATATATATATATATATAATCAAAATAATCAATATAAAATCAGTATAATAAAATTATACCCAGGAATTGATGGCAGGTTTCTGTAGCTATCTAAAAAAAAAAAAAAAAGATTACCTATAAATTCAAATTTTCCATGTTAAAACTGTAAACTTTAAGGTGAAAAAAATAAATTTTAAGTATAGATTTTGAAACTCTGGTGGTTGCAAGGTTTAAAATATTCTAAAACTTGATTGTAACTATATAAAAAAAAAAAGTCACAATAAAAGACTCAACATAGATTACTACTGTATGGATGCATATATTCTAACAGACACCAGGACTAGATTTTTATTTTTTTTTCAAAAAATCAAATTAGGTAGTGGAAATTTCTTGACCATAATTTAAAATTAAAATATTTTTGAGAGAAGAGAGTTTTATATATAGAAGCTGTTAATATGCTGTAATATTTGTAATAGATACAATATTTTTTTAAACTAACAACTTCTTTTAAAAAAAAATTTACACAAAGATTATTTTAAAAACTATATAGCATCTAGTAAATAGACACAAAATATTGCTTTTTAGACCCTTAAATTTGGGAAATTTATATTCTATATTATCCACACAATCCTACACTTATCTAAAAACAAGTTATTTCTAGAACTAAACTAAAACTAAGATTGCAATCCTTCGCAATTAAATAATTAATTCTCCTCATTTAAATTTTTCATTATCTAAAAAAATTTATTTTGTAAAAGTTAAATAAAAAATTACCAGCTCTTTTAACAATAAGTGATTTAGAGAGCTGACCATTTATTATGTGACAGTATCCATCAATCAAATCAGCAAGTTCAATGGCTTTGTTTATAGAATCCAACATGAAAACTAATGGCTATATAATTAGAATGGTTTAAAACAGTTTATATTTAATACAGCATTTATTAAATTTCTTACTCTTTTTTTTTTTTTTCTAATTTTTTCTAAACTAATAAAATAAAACAATAAATACTTCTTTGCTCCCTTCAACTTGAATTGTAAGTGATGCTTTTCCTGGCATAGCTCCAACTTTGGAAGATTGGATTTTGGAAATTTGAAAAAACTCAGCCATTCGATTAATCTAGGTTAATAGATGAAAGAAAGTAAATAATAAATAAAAAAGTAAATGAAAGTTATAAAAAAATATACAGCTATAAACAAAAGTTATAAGATATAAATATATATAAAATGTTACCAATAAAAATAAAAAGTAAATACTAATTAAATAAAAAAGTAACAACAACTTTGGTGTACAAATTCCTGAAAAATTTCCCTTCTCAATTTTTTAGCCAGATAGTTAACTTTTAACAAAAAGCACTTTACTGCTTGTGTCTGACCCTAGCTTATGCTCAGTTTTTCCTTGTTCTGCTTTAAGCGGTTCAGATATCATCTCAGATCATGTAATGATCTCAAAAATCCTATATAAACTAAACTTATTTTACATCAGATTCACCTTAAGGCTGATTGGGATTCTTTTCTTTATAAATCTCTCAAATCATGAAACTTTTTATTACTTTTCATCAGTTTTAATTCAAGCCTCCTTTTCCACAAGAACAACTTCTGGAAAGAGTTGTTCTTGTGAAAAAGAATCTTATAGCAAGGAATTGCTATGATAAAAAGATGTTATTATTCACAGATTACTAAATTTGCATTTTATCTCAGTTACTTATAAAATAATTCCTATTTCAGTTAAAAGTCAGCTCTCTTGAAATTAATTTCAGTTTAATTCTTTTTTTTTAATATTTATTTCTTAACTTTTAATATTGCAAAAATTTTATTCCTTATTTCAGTTTCTAATAAATTAATTATTTTACTTCTGCCAAATATTTTTCCGTTTCAGTTTAGTATTTTTTTCAAATATTTCATGACTCATACAGTATAGAATATTTCAAGTATTATGTCAATCTCTTTCTTTTTCTTTATTTTCCTTCTTTGTTTTCCATTAACTCCCAACTTAACAAATGGTTGCTTGCGACCTTGTTGGGAGTGAATTTCATTTGAAAAAACAAATTAAATTTTACCTTGATTTTGAAATCTTTATCTTTAAACATTCTTTTAATCTTAATTTTAGGACTTCAATTTTAAGAAATCAATTATAGGACTTTTAACATTTTTATCTTGTTTCTTATTGAGATTCTTCATCTTTAAAACTACATTTTATCTTGACTTTTATTGTTAACAAAAAAACTTAGCATTTTACTTTTAACCTGCAATAATAACTCAATTAACAAACTTATTTTAATATTTTAGTTTGAAATTTTTGCCTACCACAACGTAACAAAAAATGCTCATTCTGTTTGTATTTATAACTACATATATAGAAAAATCATACCACTTTTAAAGTAAACAGAATCAGTTAACACAAAAGTTTACAATTTTTGTAATCTCTCATAGAAATTTTTTTGCAGTCATTTGAATTTAGATCCACAGAAATTGTAAGAGCAATTATCTTTTTTTGATTTCAAGAGCTGCTTTTAAAAACATGACAAAATTTTTCAATTATGAAAGTTTTTAGCGTCTAAAAAATCAAAAACCCACACAATTTTGTAAAAAATTATTGCAGAGTTTCAAAGTTTATATTATTCAGATATGAGCACAGAGGTTTGCACGAATTGAATTCTTTAAAGTTTGAACACAAACAAAGTAATAATTAAAAACTATTGTTGCTGCACCAGTTTTTACTAAGGAAGGAGGAAGGCTATCTCAAGAACAACCCTTTACCTCCACTTCCCTGCTCATAACTAAAAGAAACACGGCATCTCTAATAAACACTGGGCTTGTCACTGCCTTATACCACCTATCTTCAGTTGATCCTATTTACTTACACCACACTTTTATGATTGCAACCATTCAATTAAAAGATTATGTATAAATGAGTTTTAGGGATTCAGTTAATAAATACTTTCTATTAATTAATACAAAAATAACCTTTGATCCTTGTTCTGGACGGTAACTTATTCCATCATTAGGTCCAACCACAACATCTACAGCAATTGACCAAACACTCTTAAAAAATTATTCCAAAAAAAATCATAAAAAAAAGAATTGATTATCAAAAACATTACACAATTTTAAATGTTGAAACATGTAAACAAAATTTTATACAATACAAACATTACATATTAGAGACAAAAAGACTTACCCCAAGGGAACATTTATAAACTTCTAAATCAAACCGCTGAACAGCAATTAATAACTCATAAAACTTAAAGCAACAAGCATCCTCTTTGAAATTTGCATATTGTTTAAATAACTTCTGAATTTGTTTTCTGATATCTTTATTCTGAATAAAAAAGTTTAATACTGAACCTAATCATCAAAATAATCTTTGTAAAATTTTAATTTTCAAGTGCTTATTATAATTTCAGGGATTCATTAGCAAACGCAAGTATTTTAAATAATAAAAAACTAATAAAAATGAAGTACAATAAATAATTAAAGGTTTTTCATTAAACAAACTTATTGCTAATTTTAAAACTCATTAACAAAAGACATAGGTTATAGAACTGAACTTAATTAAAATATGAAAACTAAATAATAAAACTCTCAATGAAAATGTTTATGTTTTTATTGTACATATTAAGAGCAAAATAATACATTCCTACAAAATATCAAACAGATCAAAAATGTTTGATCAAAATATCAAACAGATCATTATTTAATCACTTAATAACTGTTTGAAATATTGCAGAAAAATGATTCGTAGCTCAGTGCAAACAACTTTTTCCTATTGGTTTTTATGCTGCTAATAAGATTAATAATTATGAGTAATAATCAAATATTAATTTAAATTTAAAAAAAATTATTTTAATATATAAAGGGTGTTTTTTTTAGAGGTATAGAGCTTTAAATTGCAATAAAACAACGATGGATTATTCGATTGACAAGAATTTTTTTTTATTAAAAAGATAATCTTGTGGCATTACATTTTAAATGTAATTTCTGGCATATGACCGCCACGGCTGGCTCGGATGTAGTCCAATCTGGACGTCCAATTTTCGATGACTTTTTCCAACATTTGTGGCCGTATATCGGCAATAACACGGCGAATGTTGTCTTCCAAATGGTCAAGCGTTTGTGGCTTATCCGCATAGACCAATGACTTTACATAGCCCCACAGAAAGTAGTCTAGCGGTGTTAAATCACAAGATCTTGGAAGCCAATTCACAGGTCCAAAACGTGAAATTAGGCGGTCACCAAACGTGTCTTTCAATAAATTGATTGTGGCACGAGCTGTGTGACATGTTGCGTCGTCTTGTTGAAACCACAGCTCCGGGACATCATGGTTGTTCAATTCAGGAATGAAAAAGTTTGTAATCATGGCTCTATACCTATCACCATTGACTGTAACGTTCTGGCCATCATCATTTTTGAAGAAGTACGGACCAATGATTCCACCAGCCCATAAAGCGCACCAAACAGTCATTTTTTCTGGATGTAACGGCGTTTTGACATACAGTTGAGGATTATCTTCACTCCAAATGCAGCAGTTTTGTTTGTTGACGTAACCATTCAACCAGAAGTGCGCTTCATCGCTAAAGAAAATTCGCTTATGAAAATCGGGAACAATGGCAATCTCGTTTTGGGCCCATTCGACGAATCTACGCTTTGCTTGATGATCATTTGGCTTCAATTCTTGCACGAGTTGGATTTTGTAAGCACGCATACCAAGATCCTTCCGCAAAATCTTCCATACAGTGGATGGACACAGATCCAATTCCTGTGCTCGATGGCGGATAGACTCATTCGGGTCTTCCGCAATGCTACGCTCTACAGTAGCAATAGCTTCTTCTGTACGCACCGTACGGCGTCTCTGGGGATGCGAGTTATCAATAAGAGTAAACGTGGTGCGAAAACGTTCCATGGTTAATCGAATTAATTGCTCTGATGGATGATTTTGTCGAGGATAAAATGGACGTAGAGCGCGATACGTATTCCGCACAGAACCATTATTTTCGAAATAAAATTTAACTATTTGCAAGCGTTGTTCAGGTGTGAGTCTATTCATGATGAATTGCCAAACCAAACTGAGAATAAATCACTTGTCACCTGTTAAATCGGTCGTCATCTTGAACAGTAATGCCAACTTAAAGTTCTATACCTCTAAAAAAAACACCCTTTACTATGAGTCAACAAACAAAATTTCTTACAAATTATAAAACTTCAACAGCTTAGCAAAATATCTGATGAACTAATGACATGGGTGTTTCACAGACATATATACAAAGTTAATGTTAATGATTTTAGATTCATATTCAAATACAATTCTAAATCTGACAAACCAAAAAATTTGTAATTCTTCTAATGTAATTCTAATGTAATTCTTGTTCTAAAGAGGCTTGAGACAAAATAGAGTCTTGCCTTGAAGCAAGGATCAAATTATTTTTAATGTTATTCACCTCAAGGCCAAGAAGGTCACTACAGTTGATGAGGCTACTTTATTGTGGGTTACAACCGCCTTTCAACTCTTTAACTACAAAACATAGACAAACAAGACCATTGCGTAAAGAAACAAGTTGAGCACAGTAGGATGCAGAAGGGGATCAAATTTGGAGCTTATTGCTTATACAACAAGCACTCTACCACTACATCACATCACCAAAATTAGACATTGTAAGATTTTAACTTCAAGAATATTTTGAAGCATCTGCTGTTGTTGCCAAAACTTATAAAAAAACATATTTATATAATCTAATAAGAACTCACCTTCCATGTCTCTATGATGTTTTGTGGGAGAAACCTTGTTAACCCAAACTCTTTTCTATATAAAAAAAAAGTTTGCATTTTAAAAATCTTTTATTAAAAAACATTTACAGAAATGATAAGGAAAAAACAACTGAATTTTTCTCTTTTAGAAGTGCCAGTTGTGAGTACTGTAAGCATAAAGGTCTATTCCATTAAAAAATATATATCATGATACATTTCACATAATCTGTTATGTTCAATAAATACCCCTTTCAGATTTAAACTACAAATAAACATATTTTTTTAAAAAAATTTAAAAAATCATACTGAAAAAAATAAAATTGTTCTGTAAGTAATAAAAACTCACAATCACTAAAGTAATTAAGGTGACCTTAATTTGTTTATTAGGGTGGTGTTAAAAACAACTTTTTTTGAAAATGTCAGTTGATACCCCCTAAATGTGTGTTTATATAATAAAATAATACTGGATTTAAAAAATTTTTGAATAAAAAATATTTTTATGGGTGCCACAAGACCTTTATACATCAAACAGGTCCCTAATAATATAAAAAAAAAAATTTTTCAAAAGTATGTCATGTTGGGTCTCAAATGATGCAAAAATATATAAAAATTTCAAAAATATGAATCATTTTATAAATATATTATTATTTTAGATTTTACTAAATAGAAAATGACATTTTTTAATTTATAACAAAAAAAGGGAATTTAACAAGATTTTTTTAATCATAATTTTTTTATCTCTGCTTTTTATAAAACAATGATTATTTTTGAAATTTTTACATAATTTTGCTTCATTTGAGCCCCAACATGATATACTTTTGAAAAACTTGTTTTTTATAATATTAAGGACCTGTTTGATGTATAAGGGCCTTGTGGCACCTGTAAAAATATTTTTTATTCAAAAATTGTTTAAATCCAGTATTATTTTATTATATAAAACACATTTAGGGGTTGTCAGCTGACATTTTCAAAATAAGTTGTTTTTAGCACCACCCTATTGTATATGCTTATGTTTATAAAAAGTTGTGAAAATAGTTATTTGTAATGATTTACAAAACAAAAATGTACAAAAAGCAAATTTATTGAGAAAAATTAGTTTTTTATTAAAACTATTTAGATTAGTTGGTTAAGGATTTAATAATTGTTTTGGCAAGGGAATTGTTCATTGGTTAAAAAAACACTAATGCAATGAACAAAAACACTAAAAATGGTGCTCTTGTTTACCCCACATTTTAAAAAAATAAAAATTATTAGTGGTATAGTGGATCTTGAAAATCTAAAAATTGTAAAACTTTTAAAAGCTTTTTATAAAATGATGCCTTAAGAATTGAGCAAACTTTGTCCAAAGCAAAAGGTCCTCATTTCTGTACGAGTAAACAAATTTTTGCATCATTTTATTTGCCCTCTGAGCGTGATCATTTACAAAAACAATACTTTTTTTAAAAATTAGAAATGATCTATACAATGATGGCGTGAGGAAATACTGAGGTGGCAAGACTAGTCAGCTCTCAATTACTTGTTTATTCCAATCATCTCAAACGTTAACGAGGATATTTCATTAACCAAAGAAGCTAAATTAATTTGATTTGAAAGAATTTGCATTTTTAAATAGTATGTAGATTTTCCTGGAAATATTGCATGACGAACAGTTCCTGTCTTTTTAACTTTAATGTTAGAAGCAGAAAAAAGCTGACCACTAGCTCTGCTAACTCTTTTTATCTTTCCTGACAGTATCATTTCTTGATAAATAAAACTACAATAGTCAAGATATTCTATAGCAGTTTTGTCAACATCAGTTCCTTTAGCTTCTTCCCAAGAAAATTTATTTAACAAAGATGGTTCTTAACTCAACTCTAAATTAGGCTGCTCGAACAAGTTTTTTAATTGTTTAAATAGAAGATTATCAGTGGCTGTATTTTTTTTTTTCATATGTTACAGCTTCACAGAAGTGTGTGATTCTCAAATCAGAAAAAATATGTCTGCAAGCTAAGAAAATTATATACTTATCTAGCCCAGTAGATATTCTTATTAGAGATCCTTTATGTATACCTATATTGCTTGATGTTGTAAAAGTAATCCGACTCTTTAATTCAAAACTCTTTTAAGAGTTTCATCACACAATTTTACTGATTTTCCCCAGATGAAGCGGTTAATGGCATAACACTGAGATGCTATAAATGTTGCTTGTCAATGGTTGTGCCTAGTGAATGAACACCAAGTCTATCATTCTTTAGTTTTATCCTTTATTGATTTCAAAAAGTGTTTTTCCAATAAAATGAACAATGCAGGGGTAGGAAGAAACTTAGATACTAAGTTTGAGATCTTTTTTAACAGTAACTGGTATTTTTTGAGCTGCTTGTTTCATCTTTATAGATGCTGTTGACCTGCTGCAACTTACATTTATAAGATCAACAACAGAATTATTAAGGATTGCATCAATTTTCTTGCAAAGTATTGGGGAAAAATCAGTAATTATAGCAATTATGGCAAAATATTCTTTTATTCATCCACAAGTCTCTTATTATATTGCTGACTTTCTTATTAATAAGTTGTGCTTTTTTCACTTTTTTATTTCACTTTTATATACCACTTATTAATAGTTTCTCATTACTATTTGCACTTACAACTATCATTTTCTGTGACTTTATTTTCTATATTTCCATTATAATTTTAACAATATTTGACTCAAAATTCAACACTATTTTGAAAAAAATGACATTCATTTTGTTAAAAATATGGATGAAACTAAAATGTTTACTCCAGAATTTTGAATGATAATTTACTGATTACAAGTTTTTCTTTTAATGACTTTTTAAAAGGTTAAAATAAAACTCTTTTACTTGTAATAAGCTTATAGTATTTAGCACGAATATTTGTAAAATGATATAACCCTAACCCTAACTCTTACGTCTTAGTCAGTTAAACGCAACAAACAGAATATTAAATGGAAATATTAAAAGGACCTTTGGAATCTGAACACTTCAACAAGTTATCTACTGTCTAAGGAAACCTACAACGAAAATTAAAATGCCTCCTAAGCAACACAAAGATCCTATTGCAACACTAACAAGAAAATTGGAAATAACAATATCAAAAGTTGAGCGATTTGGTTTAGAAGTACGCATGGCATTGAATAATAACAATTGGAACCAACAATCAAAGTGAAATTGTTGTTTCCAATTGTTCAAAGTCAAAGTTGGAAACTTTCAACTTGATCTAAAAAACATAGAAGAATTAAAAAGAAACAAAGGTAATGCCGACAATGAAGACATTGATTACTGGTACGAATGACAAAACAATTTAATTAAACATGAAAGCGATGTTCTTACTATATTAGAATAACATAACATAGAAAGAGACATTACAAAAAAGAAGATAATGCAGGAATAAATTGTTCATGTAAAACAAGAAGCAACTCAAAGCATGCATAGTACACATACGAACAACTTTAAAGCAAAACTTTCCAGACTAAAAATTTCTAAGTTTGATGGCACCGTTCTTAACCCGGTATGTTTCTGGCAACAGTTCAGCACTGAAATTGACAACACAAACAATCCTCCTGTAACAAAGTTATCATACCTGCACGAACTCTTATCAAGCATTCCAAAAAAAGAACCTGCTAGACTTCTTTTTAATGCAAGCAGATATGAAAAAGCAAAAATGGTGTTGAATCAAAAATAAGGAATCACATCTGAAATTATTTGTCAGTATGGTCATGATATTATGGATCTTCCTTTCATAAAAAATACCAACATGGATCAAATACATCAATTTTACATAAAATTAAACGTCAGTACGAACTCATTAAAAACATTAAACAAATTGGAAATAGCAGAAATACTGGTACCTAAAACTCTTGACAAACTTGGTCCTGTTAAAGCGGATATTACTCAAACTGATTCAAAATGGCAGGAGTGGGGTTTTGAACAGCTGATCGAAGCTCTACGTGACTATACACTACGAAATCCAGAATTATCTATTAGATGACCAATAATATTATCAGAAAAGAAAACGAAAATGAAAAATATTAAGGTAATTGGAAGCACAAACATCAAATTTTCAACATAATGAAATAAAAATTGAGTGTGCTTATTGCAGTTCACAAAATCACCATAGTCACGAATGTACAAAAATCCAATCGACTCAAAAAGCAAAGAAAACAATTCCTTAAAGAAAACCATCGCTGTTTTAACTGCACTTCAACAAATCATGCAGTATCGAACTGCCATAAGTAAGCATTCTTGCTATCACTGCAAAGGAAGACATCATTCATCTATATGTACTGATGTTAATAAAAACAAATCAAAAAAGGGTACCCTTATGGTTGGATTCGAAGGACAAACTATTCATCCGACAATTGTTGTGAAAGTTGGTGAATATAATGTGAGAGCACTTTTGGACACTGGAGCTGGTAGTTCTTACGCTTCATCTACGCTAATCAAATATCTAAAATTAAAGCCAAACAAATGGGAAGCAAAAAACATTGAAACAATGAGTGGCTCAGTCCACCAAAATCTTCCGTTGTTCAACATTACGCTACATTGGACGAATGGATGCTGCAGTCTTGATATAAAACTTTACAAGTTGGAATGAAATGTACTTACAGTGCTCCAAAATCTGATGATACCCGTCTTAAAGAAGAAGTACAAACACTTAGACGGATTGCATTTTGACAATAAAGATAACTATAATGATCATAAAATTTATCTTATTATTGGTGCTGGGAATATTGCAAGAATCAAGTTAAAAGGCTTCAGGACTGGAAACGACGAAAAAGCTATTGCATAAGAAACCATATTTGGTTGGATGATTATGGGTCCAGGACAAAGTACTTCGGACTGCTTATACTTTACAAAGTCAACCAATAACTGCTACAAAGAACTATACAGCTTGGATGTACTTGGTCTGGAAGACCAAAGCAAAGGAAATTAAAATGAAGTATATGAACAGTTTAAAGAACAAATACAACAAGACTCAACTGGTTTTTATAACACTGGATTACCATGGAAAGAAGAATGTTCAACTCTGGCATCTTATTCAGAAGGGAGCATCTCCAGGTTACACAATTTAATAAGAAAGCTGGAAAAGAAAGCAAATGATTTTATCAAATACAATAATATTATTCAAGAACAACTTAAGAATGGAATTATTGAGTATGCACCAATCAAACCAACATAAAAGAGGATATTCTATATGCCTCATCAAGCAGTGATAAAAGAAGATTCTGAAACAACTAAGCTAAGGATTGTGTTTGATGCTTCAGTTAAAGAGCATGGATCACTCTCACTCAACAATTGTTTGCATATTGGTCTCCGTTACAACCTTTACTACTTAATGTTATTTTGCAAAACAGATTGCAACCTGTTTTTCTAACTGGAGACATTAAACAAGCCTTTTTACAAATAAGGGTTGATACCAAAGATCATGAAGACTTCTGTTTCTATTGGATATACGACTTAAAAAGTAAAGAAGTTCACTCGAATCCCGTTTGGATGTACATCTAGTCCCGTTATACTTGGGGAGTAATCAAACAACATTTATTGACATATGAAAATCATAACCCGCATCAAAAGAATGAAATTCAATTAATCAACAAGAGCATATACGTTGATGATATAATCACTGAAGGGATTGATATGGAGTATGTTTAAAATTTGAAGCTAACAGCAATTCATTTATTTGAAAAGGCAGGATTCAACTTTCACAAGCGGCATTCAAATTTTCCTGTATTGGAAACAAATTATTCAGGAGAAAACTATAATGAAGTAACCATCAATTAACAACATCATCATTATTTAAAAATTTTTGATTTGCTATGGTACAAAAGGGATGACACTTTATTTGTCGATTGCAGGCCTACTCCCGAAACAGATTGTTTAACTAAAAGTGAAATATTAAGAAGTTTGGCTTAAGTCTTCGATCCACTTGGTGTAATATCCCCAATAATGCTAACAGCAAAATTAATTTATCAACAAATATGTGATTTACAATATTTTTGGGACAAATCAATTTTACCAGAATTAGCAGAGAACTGGCTGCTCTGGAAAAATAGCTTACCAGATCTAACACCAAAAAAAAGAATCAAGGCAATTAAAAAAATTGGTAAAGTTACTAAACTTATACAAGGAGAAGACAATATAATTTGAGGTGCTAAATTAAGAACGAGAAATAATTAAATAGTGGAAAGAGCGGTTCAGATGCTCTATCCATTGGAAATTAGCTGCCAAGGTTCTAACGAGACTGAAGAAAACATAAATGACCCTACAAAGCAAAGACTGGAATGAAAAGCAAAATCAAAAGCTAAAAAACTTATACATATAACAGCCCTTGATGCACATTTTGATAATTTGTAGATATTTGGTCTACAAATTGGGGAGTGTGTCGTAAAATTTTAGTATTTAGTACGAATATTTGTAAATTAATGTCACACGATGACATCTTTTTTCATGGTATTTTGAATGGGTTTTTCTCACAGCAATTATCTTGGTATCAAGGGAGTACTTATGTAACGTATTTTAGTTATGGATAATTGCTAGTTGTGTATAAATTTCGTTGGTTTATATTTAAAATATATTAGGCATTAAAAATTGATATGCCTTAGTCAGTTAAACGCAACAAACAGAATATTAAACTCACAACATAAAAACTGTATAAAAATCAAACAAAGCAAACAAAGCAAACAAGAGTAGACTTTAAATAATGCTTGTGTCTTCACACTTTTAATATTAAATGAAAATTTATTTATTTTGTTGAACTTATTAAAAGTGTTTTTTCCACACAAAAAAATTTTATTTAAGCAACAATTATGAAAAATCAGGATACACAACAATCTTAAATAAAAAACTGGAACCATTATGAGCACATTTAAATAAATAAAAAATTACAATTATTTGTAATTATTATTTCAATTTACAAAATATTGAGATTTATCTTGCGTTCAAGATAAATCTCAATATTTTTGTTCATTTAGGGCATTTTTTCGGAGTTTTTGATGCTTGAGCACAAGGTAAATGTCAACATTTTTTGAAATTTTTCTTTTTAATTGTAATTTTTTAATATTGCCCCAAACTTGGCTTCTTATGTATTGGCATATTAAAAAAAAAAATTGTTATATATATATATATATATATATGAGCCCATAAGAGTAAAAGTGGACCAAGTCCATATTTCTATATTGTTAGAAATAAGCGTTCTTAGTGTTTGCATATATTATAAATCAGCCATATGTAATATTATTGATGTCTAATATCATTTTAAATCTTTTTTCTTAGACAACAAGATATGTGAAATGCACAAATAAATTTTTGAATAATTATTAATAATATAATAATAGTTATGGACTTGGTCCATTTTTTCTGTAAACATAATCAACAAATCGCTAAATCATTTTAGTGTAAAATCATGAACAGATTTCATATTATTTGTTTACAATAGCAATTCAAATTAAGACAAGTAGTACAAATTCATACTATGTTGTAAAAATACACAATTACTATTTACTAATTATTGGCAAAAATAGTCCTCATTATTACAAACAGTACAATAAAAACCACACGAATTTACTGATCATCATCGCCGCTGTCATCGAGCAGTTCATCTTCTAGTACATCCTTGTTGTGACCGCTGTGTTCCAACTTTTGATAGAAGTCATGATAGATGGGAGGAATATACTTTAACAGTTTCATTAGATCTGAGTATTTTTCTTTGCTCAGTTTTGTTGCTCCACAGTACAGTGGAGCCAAACTCACTTCACTAAGATTCGTTTGACGTCCGCGTTTTGCTAGCGAAATGAAACTGAATGATGCGTCATCATCTAAAGAGTATTTAAAGAACAGTTTGTATGGCTCGCTCTTTCTAAGTTGCAGCCATTGCATATCCAGCCAGTTGACCTTCTGATCACTCTCATCCACTTTCCGATTTGTAATTAATTTCAATAAGGGCTCCACACTCTTGAAATTATCAGTGCTTAATCTTACAACACTGAAGCACTTCTTCATAAAGCAGTTCTCGATCAATTTGTACCACTGTTCTGGCACGAAGATCTCTGTGGATTTTGGTTTTGCTCTCTCAATTATTCCAAAATCTGCATCGTTAGGCAAATAAGAATGCCCAGAGACCATAAACTTATGATTCACCAGTTCAATACTCGTCGTCTGCGTCAAATGCATCCATAACAGTGCAATTTTTATATTTCGATTTTGGCCGCCTTCTCTGCTTTGCGCAAATGAATCTCATGCGCTGCTTTTAGTTGAGATTTTTTTTAAAATGTCACATTTCTTTTTATGTTTTAAAAATGTCACATTTCTTGCATGTATCTTTTAGTGGCTGATGGAACGTCAAGTTAAATTCATGATTAAAAATGTCCCGAAATTTCCACTCTTTTTGTGGTTCGACTGAATCCTGTATGCATTTTTCTCTATACATGTCGTACATAGTGGATACCGTCAAATGAGCAGGTAGAAAGCGGCGAGATGCACTGTGACTTCTAGTATAGTGACTTTAGTATGTGGGAAACATGCGAATATGATCTTTAATGCGAGTGATGTGTTCCTCATGAATGCGTTGTGTCTTGTGATAATATTTTCCTCGTCCATCTTTGCCTGACACACCACCATTCTCCCGTTGGTTGACTAACGCACGATTTAGTCGACCGCTGCTAATGTCAAATATCCCCAAGAAGTATGGTTTGCAAACAGTAACGGGCTTATTATCTGCAAACACAGAGTATACTCGTGCAAAATCCTTTGCATGTTTTTTTTTATTTTTCGTAATTTTGTTTTCTCTTACTCTTGGTCGTCTACGTTCTACTGTTGATTGTTTCACGCAGCCAGCAAGAAACAGATTTTGTGCATCAAAATCTCCCAATTTCCAGAAATTTTTAAACAGAGTTTTAGTCTGCTCTAAAGTCAAATTTTCAGCACATTTGTTTTTGCAACTGTGATTTATTAAATAATGTTTGTTTAATTTCTTAGCTTTTTGTAACGTTCCGCCATGCTTTACATATTCGCTACCTGTATTTTGTAAGCGCTTAATCACATTTTTCTTCCAGTTCGTTACACAACGTTTTCGTTTTCCAGGGCGTTGATCGGTTACAATCGGAGATTCAGTTGTTACAATCGGAGATTCAGTTGTTACAATCGGAGATTCAACTGCTACAACCGGTGAATTATCGGCTACAATCGGAGATTCAGCTGCTAATGTAGAACGTTCTGTCTGTATATCTGCTGCTAAGTTAGGATCTGCAATTGTTGTATCTGTAGCTAGAGATCTCTGAACCTTCTTGCACTTTATCAATGCCAGTGACACCATGTGTGCGGCTTGTGAATGCATGTTTACACTATTCTACAATAAATATTTTTTAAATATTACATACATTCAGAATATTATTAGAAAGAATAATGTACATGTACACAACATGCATGCAAGTGCTCCCCTAACTAGATGTTATTAAAGCCACAAAATAGACCTTTCTAAAGAGGCTGTAACTTTGGTAGTGACAGACCATTATATCTACTGTCTAACAAATATTTATATTCATATATATTTGTTAGACAGTATTCATAAATATTTATATAACAATATTTATATTCCTGCTGAGAGCAATTGAATAAATCTTATATTATCGCTCACCAAACTATTTCAGTTTTGTCACTTTATAAAGTGTGAAAGTGCTGTATACTTCACTGTATTAATATAAAACCATAATCAGATATTCATTTAAAGCATCTTACCTGTACAAATGTTATTCTTGTTCTAATATAATAATAATAATTCTAAGAAAATTTGTAGTTTATGTGGTCTTGAATCTTGATTTCTTACATTAAAGCACTATCAATGGACTTGGTCCACTATTACTCTCTATACCTGGTGATTTATTGTTAGAGTAAAAATGTGCTGCCCTCTGTTGAATAAGAAATAAATGTGTTAAGGACTAGGTCCATTTTTGCTCAATAAATATAGCAAATTTTTAGCAGTTTTACATACAAAAAGTTCATTTAAAAAAAATTGGACTTGGTCCACTTTAACTCTCATAGGCTCATATATATGTATATATATATATATGTATATATATACATATATATATATATACATATATATATGTATATATATATATATATGTATATTTATATGTATATATATATATGTGTGTATATATATATATATATATATATATATATATATATATATATATCTATATATATATATATATATATATATACATATATATATATATACATATATATATCTATATATATATATATATTTATATTTATATCTATATATATACATATATATATATATATATATATATATATATATATATATATATATATATACTACCGTCCGTAAGTTTAGACGCACCTTACAAAAATAAACAAAATGTGTTTTAACTCATAAATAAAATTAATTAAGAGTGTCTACATTGGTCTCATCATAAAGTGCTGTGAGAACATAGTTAAGAGAGATATTTTTAAAAGAAATATATTCTTACATTATTAAATTTGTTATTATTTACAAAATAAAATAAACAGAAACATTTTTAAGCGATTTCCACTTGTATCGCAAAATAAATAAATTTTTAAATAAGATTACTTTTTATTTTGTCTATTCTCATTATTAGTTAAACTTTTAGGCTGAGTGTGTTATAAGATTTTTTTTTCTGTTTTAAAAAGTTAATAAATTTGTAATTTTTGAAAATTAATGACTTGATTGATTTTGAACTATCAATTTTTGGTAAGAAAATTTTTTAAACTTTATTTCTCATTTTTTCAAATTAATTATTTTATTTTAGTATTCTTATAAGATTTGTTATTTAAAATGGCAAAAAGAGGGCAGATAAATTTAGAAATATGTATAGAAATTTAGACCTTCATAATTTAGGCTTTTCTAATCGAGAAATCGGTCAACGCCTCAGCATTTCAGAGAGTTGTGTCCGTAAAACCATTAAAAGAAAAGTAAAAATGGGGTCTTTCTGTGATCGTAAAAGAGTAGGGAGACCTAGTTCTACTACGAAAAAAGAGGATAAGTATATAGTAATTAATTCTTTATGAAATCGTAGGCGCACAGCGCCAGATTTAGCAGCTGATTTTAATGAACATTATACCACAAAAATAAGTACAATGACAGTAAAAAGGCGACTTCTTGAAGTAGGGCTAAGAGGTCGTGTGGCTGTTAAAAAACCATGTCTTACAACCATCCACAAACAAAAAAGATTAGTCTGGGCCAAAGAACACAAGAATTGGATATTAGAAGAGTGGAACAGAGTACTTTGGTCAGACGAATCAAAGTTTGAGATTTTTGGAAATAAATGCTGGTCATTTGTTCTTCGACGGGTAGGAGAAAAAATGCTGGAGCAATGTACTATGCAAACAATTAAGCATGGAGGTGGAAATATAATGGTTTGGAGTTTTTTGGTGGTGGCCAAGTGGGATCAATTGCCTAAATTGACAGGAAAATGACAAAAGAAGTCTATTTAAAGATTTTGAAAGAACATGTTTTAGTCTGTGGAACCGAATTAATTGGCAAATGATTCGTGTTCCAACAAGATAACGATCCTAAACACACTGCTAAAGTGGTTTGCTAAAGCAATATTTAAATGAAATACAAGAGGAAGGATTTTTGAAGGTCATGACTTGGCCACCGCAGAGCCCTGATTGTAACCCAATTGAGTTATTGTGGGATCATTTAGATTGAGAAGTCCAAAAAACTCCACCAAGGAGTAAAAATAATCTTTGGGAGGCAATTCAAAACATATGGAAAAATATTGATGAGGAATATTTAAAAAAATTGATTGATCGCATGCCACGTATCTGCTAAGCAATAGTCAAAGCTAAAGGTGGCCATTTTGGCGAAAAGATGATTTAAATAAAAACATTTTATTTTAGTTATAATTTTTGATACTATTTTTTTCTCTTTAAAACTAATAAAAGAACATAAAATTATCGATTTGTTTTGTTAAAGTTATCTGTTTTTAGAACATAGTTTTATTTTTATGTTTATTATGATTTACTTATAATAGCAGCAATTTTGAAATTAGCAGGTTTGAAATTAGATTTTATAGCATTGAGAAGATAGCAGAGGAGCTTCTTTTTTTTTTGCAATATGTAAAAATATGATTTTTTTAAAAGAAAAATTCAAGGAAAAAACAAAAAAATTGTCAACAAATTGTAATAATATAAGATGTGGTTATAACTAGCATGATGACGAGTTACAGCACTAACGCCCCTGACGTGGTGGCATTGGTGCAGATCTCAGTCTCCCCAAAATGTTATTGGTGATCGCAGTGCATTCCTGAAGAGGGAATCACCATTCATCCACTACCTAATTCCAATTGGTTATCATAGTACCAACATTTTTTACCTCGTGTACCCATGAATTTCAGTGCTTTGTGAGCTTTATATTATATATTTGTTACATTCACGATATTTAAATACTTTGCTGATACACAGATAGTTATCATTTTCCAATTTTTCACTTTTAGTACATAAACAATACCACATTTATAAACATTTTTGATATTTACATATCGACATTATAGTTAGCATGTTGGGTTATCCAGAGTTCGAAACTTGTAGGATCCGTATATACTTTTTTTTCTTTTTATATTACCCGAACTATTATTTATTACCATTTTACTTACCATTTTATTATTTACTTATTTTATTCTATTATTTTGTACTGTATGATATTTTTAGTCATGGTAGCCATTAATACACCAGCAGATATATATAGACTTGTTTAGTCATAGGCCATTGTTTTGTCATTTGCTAGGGATGACTAGAGCATGAGTTATTTTTCACCCTCTCCCTGAGAGTTTTTACATTCATTCATGGTTCTTACCCAATGACATCATCTACAACCTGGTCCTATTTTCACATCTCCCAGGTCTATGTAACTGGACGGCTCCGTTGGTCATTTTTTGCAATCATTGTGTCCCATAAATAATTAAAAATATTATTTGTGGCTGGTGAACCCCGACTCTTTCCAATGAACACCACAACAACAAAACAGACATTAGACTATCCCACTGGATGTGGTTAGGACGCTCAATAATCTAATGACTATGCTGACACTCACGCACACGTTCATTCAGAAGCTCCACAATGCACAATGGATCAGCGTTTGCTGACTATGTACTGGGATCTAAAATCTCACTTCATAACACATCATTCCACACAAGCACGGGGTTGTAACTCTTTTGACTAAGAGTGATGGTTTGTGGCCTATGGTGACTAATGTATGCATTCAATAAACTGAGATCCATTCTGTAGGTCTTACACCTGGCTCTGATGTGCTAGCCCATAAGCGCAAGAAGTGAGTGTGTTTAGCTTTCTATTGACCCGATTTAAAAGTGGATAAAAACATAACTAAACTATATCAGATGACCGAACAGAACATACTAATGCACTACACCATCACACCTGTAGACATCAACAGTCTCTAAAATCAGTATATCAAATATTTGTAGTTTGTTGCATATGATCTACACACAGAGTGACTAGAGTGTTAGTTGTTTCTCCCTCTGCCCCCTGAGCATCTAACCTTGTTCTTCAACTTCATAAAAGTCTTACCACTCATTTTATATTTTCTTATGATTTTTATTTTTTATTCATTGACACCATCTACTATCTGTTTTTGTTATCACATCTCCCAGGTCTACGTAACTGGACGGCTCCATTGGTCACTTTTTGCAATCATTGTGTCGCATAAACAAATAAAAAATTAAAGTATGTTTTATTTTCGGACCACTAACTAAATAACTGACTGACTAACCTTCAGAGTAACTATTAAACATTTTTTTTTAATTTTCTAAATTTATATAACAAAAAGGAATCAGAAAACTTTTTTAAAAATAATTTTGTGCTTTACTCTTTACCCTAATTTATTAGGTAAAGAGTAAATCACATGTTTTTATTAGCAGAAATGTGTACTTGATTAAAAACTAAATTCAATAAATCATATTTTGATGGAACCCATTCATCAAGTTTTCAAGTACAGACAAGTTTTTTTTTTAATGACAAAATAATCTCTAGTAAAAATCAATAAATTTCTATACACCAAATTGTAGATACATTTTCAATGCCAGAAGGTTGCCCAGAGCAAGACTGATCATTTAAATTGAGGTTGCCATTTTGAAATGCCAAACCACTTTTTACCTATCCTATCCTGAATCTTCAATATTTTTTGTTTCTGAAACTCACTCCTTTTTTTATAATTCTATAACATAATGTAAATCTGACTAACATTTTCCATTTTGAATACTAACCTTGCATACAAATTAACTTTTTTAAAAGGTTATGTTGATTGTCAACATAACACATGTAGATCACCCTTAGTAAATAACAGCAGACTATATTAAAACAATCAACAGCACAGTCATAAGATTGTTAGCATTTGACATTATGAGACTGCAGAGCATTTAAAAAAATTTTTAAAGAAAAGCTAATTTGATTTTATGTATTGTTCAAGATTTGTTGTTGGGAGTATGATTAGTTGCAACAACTTTTATTATTATTTTATTAAACTATCAAAAGTTTTCACAGCAAATAATTTTGGGAATGATATTGATCTTTCAACAAACATAAAACTGAAAATAATTCAATAATATTAAAAAAATCTCTTACTCAATAAAGTCTAAATTTGATTTTTTATCTAGTGCAGATTGAGCCATATTGTTAAAAAACTTTTTCATTTCTAAAACACCTAATTGAAATGCTAGATCAGGGTCGACTTGCTCAGCTAAATTTTTCATATAATCTGAACGCACCTAAAAAGAAAAAAATGAATTCATAATAGTATTTAAATAAAAAATGTAAAACGAACAAAAAAATCCAGATTTAATAAAGTGCTGATTATGTCTAACTATCCTGTTATTATAACTTTTCTAAATGATAAAAAAGAACTAAAAAAACTTTACATTTATAATTAGCTTTATTTACATAGTTCAACTGGTCAGCTCAGGTGTATGGTCTTCATGATCACCCTGCTACTGATAACATGTAACCTAGTGCAACCTGTTTCTTGTCCTGCCGCCTTGTAATTATAGGTGCCTCATTAAGTTAAATACATGAAAAGTAAGTTACAGGTGAGCTAACACAGTTAGCTCACCTGTAACTTACTTTAAATGTATGTTTGTGTTCTGTCTCTGATGCAGTGTTGACTCATCCATAAGTTGCAATCTGTATGTTTGTGTTCTGTCTGACCTCTGGCATGGTGTTCACTCACCAGTAAGTTACTTTATGTATGTTTGTGTTCTATCTGAACCTCTAATCCAGTGTGACCTCTGTAACTAACTAGTGACTCGAACTATAAAATCTACGCTCACCTTAATCTCTAGGATTTTGTTAGATGTAATGTATTTCCTAATGCATTTCCAAAATATCTTACCTAATGTTTTGAAGTACTGTTTATAGGAAGTAACTCCTTTTAACTTCTCCAGGTCAGGTTAGGTTTAGGATCATCATGATCACCAAACAACTGGTATGATGTAGCCCAGTACTACCTACCCCACATCCTGCTGCTTTATAGGGTTTGCTTTTTAGGCAAAGGCTAGGAGAAACAAATTTCAACTTAAAAATACCCTGCCTTGGGGCTCTTGATTCAGTAAAGACTAAAGATGGTGTCTCTATAAAAATAATCAATTAAGACAGATATTAACTGCATTCAGCTTAAATTGCCCTGCTTTAGAGCTCTTGGTTGAGTAAAGGCTAGAAGTGGTGTCTTGATAAAAATACTTGGGCAGATTTTTACTACATCCAGCTTCTGCCTTGTAGAAGAACTCCTAGGCTAACACTTAAGGGGTAAGCAGAATAATTCTGCTAACCAACCTCAAACCCTTTTTTCATCTGTTAGGTAGATGCTCATGAAAACCTGTGTTACATTTTTTTCAGCCTAGAATGATGAATGCTGGATCTTCCTGACTTTACTCATAGATATTTGCTTGTCTCTGCTAGATAGTGGCTATGCGACTCTTCCTGTTATCTCCAAATGAGGTTACAAACTCTAAAACTCAGTTTAATGGTTCTTAGACCAGATGGTAGTAAGGTTTCCCAAACTTTGTTCTCTCAGAGAGGCTCAGAGTTATTATTCTCTCTCAGAGTTAATATTCTTATATTTTACAGCTGTTGATTCCATCAATTGTGTTGCGCATGAATGGTGTCCCTGTTAATGCTTTTGGTGTGTAATGTCAATGCCACATAAGGAACCCTATGTTACAACTTTAGGTTAATTACCAGGACTGAAAGACTTTATAGTTTAACAGGACTTAGTTTAACAGGACTGAGACAACTGAAAAGCTCATTGCTTAGCAGGCCATACATTATCTAAGAATGAGTCAAGTTCTTTTTAAACTTGAATCCAAAATATGTAACCAAAATATTAAACATAAAAAACCATCATCCCCACCTAACTGTTTTAATATATATTTTACAAATATTTGTGGTCTGCAAAGCAACCTTCCATCAATTGAATCTTACCTTTTGCAAGATTCGCCAGACTTGCTTGTGTGTATATCATAGTAAGGCTGATTTAAATTCCGCTATTCATTTTTCAGATCTCAGTGTTGATGGGTAAGATCCTTGATTCATCAAGACTCCAATAGTCAGATGCTTGGATTGGGGGTTTACATACGCATCAATTCACCTAATTATTGTGAAATCAGGTTCAAATCCTTTGACCCTTATCTTATGTGTTTCCGCTTAACACCTCTTTACTCTATCACCTTTTTCTTTGTTCTTTATTGTTCTCCTTCTTCTCAAGACTACACTCTTTTAGATGGAATTTCTAATCAAATTGACCATGCCCTTTCTCTTTACCCCTCTGTTAATACTGCTGTTATTGTTGACTTTAATGCTCATCACACAGAATGTCTTGGCTCTAACACCAATGACCATTGATAAAGCCCATAACTTCTGTGTTTCTCAATTTTTTTTCAATTTTGTTGTATAGGCTGGTTTGGCGCTTTAACCATCCATGTAGCTTTTACTGCTTATAAAAAATATTTTATATTTTTTTACTGTAATAGATAGCAGAAAATTTAAGAATTATTACAACAATTCAAGATTCCACAATAAAAGTGTTTATAAAATTACAATTTTTTTAAGCAGAACATTTAATTAGGCATTATATTTTTTTATTTTATTCAAACTGAGCCATTTAAATAATTTGTTTAATTAATATATAAAATTTTTCTAATTAATAAAAATAGAGAAAAAAAGAAAGAGGCTTATATTTATGAAATAATTATACTTTTGTCAGAGCCCTAAATTGCTCTCACAAAAGTACAATTGTTTCATAAATATAAAATAAATGTATAATACATATATATATATATATATAAATATATATTATATATATATTACACATACATATATATAGTATACATAGTGTATGTATATAATATATATATATATATATATATTATAAATATATATATTATATATTTTATATATATATATATATATATATATACATATATATATATATATATATATATATATATATATATATATATATATATATATATATTAGGGTGGGTCATTATGATGTAAATGTTAAGTTGGGGCTGTGAAACATTACTAAAATCTTGCATTACAGTCTACTTATGAAAAAAACTCCTTTTGAAATAAAATTGAAGCGTGTCTTGGATCCGCAACTTTGGGAATTAAAATTACTGTATAATCGTATAATGTAAATACACGTGGTTTAATGCTATATTCCATTACTCGACATCTTGTTACATTAAATTTAAAAATGCAAGTAGTTGTTCAAGGAGAAATAGTCAGAGTGTAGTAGACAACACATAACAGCAATTTGTTTCAGTTATTTGCTATTTGTTATGGCTCAAGAAGTCAGATTTAGAGTCAATTTTCGGTAATTCTGCTCGAGATTTATGACACTGCAAAATCATTCCATGTCGTGATTTGTGCCCGAAAACTTTCATAGTTGTTGCTGAGATGTCTTTAATAGTACGTTCAACTGCCTGAGAATGGCATGGAATACCACTCAAGACATCAACGTGGAACTGGAAATGTTCAAGATCATCATTAGAAACAGTTGATAAAAGCGGTGGTAGTGTTGCAATAGCAACAGACCAGTCAATCATTTTTATGAATGATGAAGCTTCCGGATCAAGCTTGATGCTTGATTTATCAAAGACACGTATCTTGCTACTTTGTGATGTAGCTCGTGCGTCAATTATTTTGTCACACAAAAACTTACGAATTGATACATTTTCATCTGTAACTCCTCCAATAAGAATGTTCTCAGGATGAGCAAAATAGCAGTTGTTTTGCAACACTGGTTCAAGAATTTTCCACTCTTCTTTCCCTAGTTCATAGCACTGCTTCATAAGATAAAAGAAGTTTCTTGCTCCGTCAAGGCAGGAAGAATGACGCTTTATGTTGAACCACGATGGCGCATAAACATTTACAATGAATCTTGTAATTCTTTGCAATGGTTTTGAAGGATTTTCCTTAGACATATACAAACGTAAAATACGATTGGCCTTTGTTAGCCACCTTGCATGGTTCAGATTTCCTGGCATAGCAGTCTGGAGGAACAATATTTGATCACAAGCAGTGTATCCCTGCTGAACAGCTAAGCAAGCTTTTAGAAGGTATATCTGATCAGAGTTTAAATCTTTTTTGACATCAACACTTACATCCTCAACTTTACCAGGTATATGTTTAAAGTTCACAATATCTAAATCTTTTGGATCAAAATCAATTGCAATGTCTATTTTACCTGCTGAAGTAGCTGGACCTGTTGAACGTCCACCATCCACAACAGAGAAATATTTTCTAAAAGGTAGTTCATTTGCATGTAACAAGCAGACCAACCATTGCAATGTTCTCCCAAGACCTTCTTCTAATTTTCTGATTACTCCATTATGTTGACCTGTGTTATTCACAGAACCATCGCAAACAACTGCTGCTAAAGTGTCTGATGATTTGATGTTGTTGATGCTCAATAATATCTCTTGTGCAATATCAACAGCTTTACTACTTTGTGGCGTGACATGATTGACATATTTGCTGGATCAATAGCATTCTCTGGTGTTATAAGATCTAAATCTTTTAGTACAGCATTGTTCACTGCAATATGTTTCATTTGGATCAATTTCTTTATCAAACTTCATTTTCTTATCTGTAATCGGTAAATTGCATGTTTTACTTCCTCTTTTTTCTCTCTTCTGCAGCTTAATTGTTTCTTCATTGTCTACTTTTCCTATTACCATCTTCCGTACCGTTTTTTGATCTATCCAGAACTCCCATTTAAGTGTTGGAATTTTTTTTGGCAGTGGACATGAACAAGCTGACCATTCTCGAACACCTTTATTATAACACTTACACAGACAAATATCGAATAGTTGGTCTAACATCTGTAAACTTGATTTAAATGTTGCAGAGGACTTCTTGCGATCAGAGTATTTACCAAGCTCATGTACTTTGTTAATTAGTCTCTTTATGCGAATAACTAAGCTGTTGACTGCAATGGTAGGAATACTTGCTTTGTTGTACAGTGCTTTAATTTCATTAGCTATGACTGTTGCTCTTTCAGTAACACTTGCGCAATTGTTATTTTTTAATAAATAGTCATATGCTTTGAAAACATCAGCAGAAGTTGGCAGTTGATTTGTTTGGAATGGTCTAGGTTGTCCAAGTATACCATGTTCAGTTTCACTTCTTGTTTTAACAGTAGCCATTTTTATTTTCAATTTTAACTAATTAAACTAAAACAAAAAAACAAACAACGTAATTTAAATGTAATATATACAAGTATATATCTTATAATGAAGTACAGGATCATGTTATGGGAAGTCAACAATCAACACTAACAGCTTTTTGTCTTATATTTCGTAGGGTGCTCTAAACTTTTGCAAAGTTCTGTATACTATTAATAAAATATTATTAACATGAATCATCAAAAAACCTAAATCTTAATGCTTTTATCCTGCAATTAAACTGTTGTAAAATAGCATCATTTTGACCTAATATAGTAAAATTCAAGTTAAAGTTGGCAAAACTAAATCAAATTTTTATTACATTTCTTTTACATGTCATTAACAGAGACAACAAAATGCAACTTTATTTTCATGTTACATACATCCACTATCAAATAGCTTGACTCACAGCAGAGTGCTACTACATCGACTAAAGGTTTGGTTTGGGTTAGCATCAAGGTCAGGATTAGGGTTAGGGTTATGGCAAGGTTTAAATATAACCATATTACTGTAACTACTTATATTATATTACTGTAACTAATATATTACTATATATATGATATATTACTGTAACTAATCGTTTTTGTAAATAGATGAAAATAAAAATGAAATATAATAAATAAAAATAACAAAAATAAATATAAAAAACATATTTTTTTATAATAAAAAAATAAGATTAAATATGTATAAATAAAAATAAAAATATGATAAAAATTAAAAAATAATTATATTTTTGATAAAAATAGTATAGAAAAAAGAAGAAAAAAAAGCAAAATGGGAACAAAAACAACATGTCCCTATAAGCGCCAACTAGGAGTGTGTGTGTGTATATATATACATATATATATATATACATTTTTTTTTGTTATTCACCTCCTCAAGGCCAAGAAGGCCACTACAGATGAGGAGGCTACTTAATAGTGGTTACAACCCTCTCTCAACTCTATAACTCCGAAACACGAACCTCGACGTACAAGGCTGCTGCACGGATATATATATATAAATATATATCTATATATATATATATATATATATATATATATATATATATATACATATATTATGGCGCCTTAAAACCCCCTTAAGATAAATCATAACTCAGTGTTTTTTATGTGTTGTGGTTATATTTTGTGATATTTTGTGATTAATCTAAGTCTAATTTAAAATCAATTGCCCAATGATTATTTTTTTTAGATTTTATTGCAGAAAAACTGTTTGTTTTTTTATTAAAAATAAAAAAACATGATTTATTATTAGTTTTTTGATATCCTTTTTTTTTGGATTTAATATAAAATTTCCCTTCATTTGAGTAACAAGTTAATCTATTTTTTAAAAAAATTTATTAAATAGTATAAGGGACCCATTAAATAGAAAATGGACTTTCGCATGTACTAAATAATGGACAATCAAACTTAAGTTAGGCTTAAACTAATCACAAAAGATAACCACAGCACATAATAGTGATAATAATAATACAATACACTGTTGAGATTTAATGCCATGTTAAATCTATTACAGACAAAATAACAAATATACTTAAGTCTAGCTTAGCATTAAATAAGTTCATATTTTTAACTTTTATTATTTGCAGAATTTGACTGTATGGTTTGTAAAAAATCTCTTATGATTATATTTAAATATTTATTGTCTGCACATAAATGTTGTTTGTTGCCTCAAATATTTGAAGATGGACCTGAAATATTTAAAGAGCATAAGCGCTTTGATGGTATTTTCCAAGTTATTTTCTCAATATTATGATACTAATCATACATTTTTATTAGATAATCTAATATTCTTTGATACTTTAAGAATGTCAATTTTATTATTTTTAATCTTTCATTGTATGAGAAATGGTATAACTCCGATACAGATTTTGTTACTTGTTTTTGAATATTTTCTAATACATATTTTTTTCAAGATAAGGACTCCATACAGCAACTTTACTAGTTCAATGTCTTTATACTTAAACGATTTGGATGTTATACCAAGTTTTTAGTTTGCGATATATAATGCAATTTTGATTAGTGGTTCCCATCTTTATTAATTTTAAATTAACAGGCTGAGATTTTTTTTTAATTTGGTGGTACTCAATTTTGTTTTACATTATTGTTAGTCATAAAATATTTCTGATATATACTTATATTACCCATGTTTGCATGATTTTACATTTTTTAAAATTAAATTGCATCTTCCAGTTTATTGCCCATTCTTCTAATATATCAATGTCAATTTAAAAAAATGGTTGCATCAGCTTCATTGTTAACTTCCACTATTACTATGTTATCATAAATATATAACATTATTTGATTTACAAGTTGACTAGGAAGATCATTAATGTATAATCAAAATTAAATTGGACCAAGCATAGATCCTTGTCGAACACCGCTTACCATATTTGCCCATAATGATACTCCTTCTCCTAGAAAGAACTTTTCCTTTCTATCAATTAAAAAAGACTTCAACCACATAAAAAAAAAATTGAGTTCTGATTTTTTATTTAAGGGTAGGTTTAAGGCACCCTAATATACACACACAAATATATATATATATATATATATATATATATATATATATATATATATATATATATATATATATATATATATATATATATATATATATATATATATATATATATATATATATATTTGATGTTTTTACATCAATCTAATTTTATTATATCACTAATAAGAGTAAATAGCTTCTAATAAAATATTTTTATTTCATATAATTTTTTAGAGAGACAAGATCTTAAAAAGTTGGCATGGTGTTTGATGGAACAATTGCAGGATTCTTGAGGCTTCATAATAACTTCATAACATCCTCATTCATCTGCTCATCTACAACGAAATAAAGCAAAATAAAAAAGCAAAGCAAACCGCATGTTGGGCATAATAAAGAAATCTTTTGTTCAATTTGATGCAGAACTGCTAAAATCTCTATATCTTTCTTTTGTTCGACCACTTCTAGAGGTTGCTGTACCAGTATGGGCTCCTTATCAAAAACAAGATATTGCCATTTTAGAAAGAATACAGTGACATACCACTAAATTAATACCTTCAATCAACAAATTATGCTATGAAGATCGACTAGCTTGTCTTAGAATGCCCTCACTAGATGAAAGAAGACAACGTGGTGACATAATTCAACTGTATAAAATTTTCAAAGGTTACAATAAAGTTGAATTTAAAGAAAATAAGTCCTTCAAATCTAATTGTACTCGTGGCCATAACCTAAAGTATTCTTAAGAATTTTCTGTACATAATTATAGATAAAATATTTTATTAAATCGAGCTGCAAATTATTGGAATGCACTGCCAGAAAATGATGTTAATTCAGTAAATTCATTTAAAGCAAGATTTGATTGATGGGAGTCATTAAAACCACACTCACTGGCATTTCTACCAGTGAGTGTGGTTTTCAAGCCCCCATAATGGGCTTTAAAATCACACTCACTGGTAGAAATGCCAGTCACAGCATAAACTAATACTAATACTAAATAAGTAATAAGTTCTATGAACTAATTAGTTATTCTGTTGTTCAAATCAGAAAGTTAATTGAACATGAATTGTAATATTTTTTCAGCACTCGCTAACATTGTGTCTTTATGACTTAAATATCAACAGCCAATTAAATAGGCTCAGCAAAATCCAGGTCGGAATTCAGCAGTGCCGATGCAAAATGCTAATCTATTTTTGCTTTACTATGACAACTGCCAAACTGAATCTCTAAAGTGTCAGTAATATGCAAAAAATATATAATATTCATTCAATATGAATTACAAATTATTTATTGTTATGATTTGTTTTTTCAAATTAGACAAGTTTTATTTGATTTTTTGAATTTATTTTTTTCAATTTTCAAAGATTAGTTAGGAACATTTCCTAACTAATCTTTATTAACTTCTGTAAGTTTATTAATTTAAATTTGTTTAAACAACAGTTATGTAACTTTAGACCAGTAAAAGCACAAATGCATTGAATAACGCTGCATATGGCAAGCACTCCGGCATATAAATAATTCAAAAATGTGCACTGTCTTTATGCCATGCATCGCCTATAGCAGACATTGCTCTTAAGGAATATATAAGAGGTGAATCACAGCATATGCAGTACACAAAACCTTTGGTGTACACTGATAATTATGCTTAGGCTAGGGTTGTCATTGTCCCAGTTTTTCTATAAAGGAATACAATGAGAACTTTACAAAAGCAAGACAATGCTAGCTTAAATATACTGCAGTATACTTAAGCTAGCGTCTAAATTAAAGTTAAGTGCAGTAAACTCAGAATTTTTTGCATAACAGACTAGCATTCTACCACTATGCAAGTTTGTAAAGTATATTAGTAGAAATACCTTCCTTATACCTTAAAGTATATTAGTAGGAATACCTTTCTTTATACTTATACTAAGTATATTAGTTGAAATAACCTTAAAATAGTTACTTTTTGAGTAAAGAAATGAAATCAAAAATAAATTATAATTTTTCACAGCATAACTGAAACTTTATATAGTCTACTCTAGCATTTCAAGGACTACTTCATCCTTATAAACTCTGATTATTTGACTTGAAAAATTAAATTTAAAAAAATTGAAGTCCTTATTTTTGACCCCTGAATCCTAGATTCCATAAAAATCAATAGGATTTTGCATCTCTGCTAATATTTAATAGTAAGTAATAGTAAATATCTAGTAGTAAAGTTTAATCATAAAACATAGATAAGTATAAACATATGTGGAAAAGAAACATTTAATATAGATAAATATTATAAACATATGTGGAAAAGAAACATTTAATATAGATAAATATTATAAACATATGTGGAAAAGAAACATTTAATATAGATAAGTATTATAAACATATGTTGAGAAGAAACATTTAAAAAGCATATTAGTTTGGAAACATAATAACTTTTTAAATTTAAAACAAGCTAAGGTTTTTTATAAAAGCAATTAAAAATAAAAAATGCTACAATGTTACAAAAAAAAAACTCTAAACAGAACAGTTATTAAAAAATGAAAAAAAGAGTTAAACCCAATGGCTTTCAAACAAATGATTTAGGAGAAGTTACTTTGATTTGGTGTAAAACTTGTCGAGAGAATTCAGAGCTTTCGAAAAATTGTCACAATAAAAAAGGCTGTGCTAAATTAGCAACAGAAATGCTTGTACATCGAACATCAGTCATAAAAAAGAATATCTTTTCAGACAATATTTTACGCTCTCAGATGCATGCAGTAGATGTCATCAAAAACCTTTAACTCTTTTATATAATGATCACACACTCCTTTTAAGAATTATAGTCTTATAAGAATCACACACTCCCAAATGCAAACAGTGATTAATACAAAATTGTCCAATAATATTTACATGATGAATGTACTTTCTTACAGCTAATCTTGCATCGACCAACTAAATGTCATTCCATTACTGCGATGATATTGAGAGCAGAACATGAGCCAAGAATACACACAAATTTGGTTTTCTCATCACTACTTTGAAGATTCATACCAAAAAATCACTTTTCTTTTACAGTGGTTTATTTATCAATGATCCTTCTATATATTACTTCATTTTTGAATTTTCCCAGGATGCTGGCAACCATCGTTTCTCTTTTCATTGTAATCATCTTGGATAAATTTCATTAAATCACATTTTCACGTAACTATTTCTAATGATTGCTCTTATAGATATTCCATGTTGCAAGATCTGTAAGGATCTATTTAATCTACTATTTTAATTACTTTTGCAATTACTAGAACAGTATTTTCAACATACTAAAAGTGACAATGTGTATAAATATTTATAATTTAATTCTAGAAACTTTTTTAGAGAAAAGTTTAAAAATAGTTTATAAAATTTTGAAAAAACAGCTGTTTTACTGTTACTGTAAGTAGTATAGAAAAACTCTAAAATATAAATAGAGAGTTGATATATATATAAAATATATATAGAGAGAGAAAAAGTATATATATATCTACTATAGCATATTTATGTGAGCATTTGCTCACTTTTTATGCTTATCTAAATCGATACAGTATTTATCAAAAAAGAAGAAGAAAAAGAAGAATAATGAATGAAAAGATTGTTGCCCCATCCCAAACCCTCAGTCGATGTAGCAGCACTCCACTGCGAGTCAGGCTATTTGTCAGTTGATGTATGTACTGAAGCCCCCGGCAGCAGGCTATTTCAGTATGATGTCACAGTGCTCACCTAAATCAGCAGTATAAGATAAAACTAAATGAGAGTCTAATATTACACTCACTAAAATGTTTCAAGGGGGAAAAAATGATAATTTGTTTAATTGATTTTTTATAAAGCATTTTTATAAATATGAAGAAAATACATAGAAAACATAAATAAATAAAAATATAAAGAAAATAATATAATTATAAATTATAATCTTGCTTGGTTGTCTTTAAGTTTTTAGATTTTATAAATATTTCTATGAAGAGTTTTGGTACTTAAATCTATACTGAACCTTATTGACTAGAAAATAAAAAGTCCATACTTTGTAATACAACCTATTATTTATGTTGTAAACGAATTTAAAAAATGTTACATTTAAAAACTTAATATTTTAAATGTTATGTAACTATCAAAAGAATTACCTGATCATATAAAAAGTAGAAAGTTGTCTTATCAGTATTGTACAAATCTGTAAATGAGCTTGTGATGAATCGCACACGAAGGTTAAACCTAAATAAAAATAATCTTGACACTGCAATTTATAGCTATATTCTAAAACTTTGGCAAATTTTTTTCAACTAGTGCAGCAAAGTGCAACCTAAAACTTTGTATTGAATGCAGGGTTTAAGTTAATACAAAAAATCTAATAACAATGTTTGTTTTTTTTAAACCCACCCCCCCTTCTCCATTGCCTGCCAATTTGTGGTAAGGGGGTTTGCATTAATATAAAATTGTACCTTTTGAACATTAGTTTGTAATTGCCATTTTTTTAACATATTATTTCTCATATTTAAATATTATCTAATTTGGCGGGGTTTAAAATAGATTAAATTACTGTTATAAATTACAGCTTAAATTATAATTTAAACATACTTTTATTTAAAAGTTAAACTTGGCGTGACTTTATGAATGATCCCTTATAAAAACTTTAGACAAAACATTATCTACTCAATAAGTCTCAATCAAGGTTTGGAATAGGCAACAAAAAATGATCTAAACCATTTAGTGATCTTAAAGATTTATTATTTGAAGAAATGATAGGTGCCAATTTTTATACTTCTGTAAAGCTTTTTATCATAAAATCATGTTCTTAATAAAATAAATTTCTTCAATTAAAAAAATCCTTTTTTATTATCTTTAATACAGTTAATTCCTGATTAGTAAATGATTGGAGTTGATATTTGACCAGGCCGAGGCCTGGTTTGATAAAATATAGCCAGGGTCGGGGCCGGGTTTGTGACCGGGGCTGCATAAACATTTATATAACCTAAAGCATATTTTTTTTTATTCAAAGTTCATGTTATACTTTGCTATCATCTCTATTACAATAAACCAAAACTCATTCTTGCTTGGCCTATTCAACAAGTTGCATCCTATTACTGTATCTGGCCATTCATGCTAAAAAACTTTTATTAATCAATTTTTTTTCCTTTCAATCAAAAAAACCTTATAACTCTTACCCTTCTTCATATTTTCATTTTTTATACAACCTACAACTTAAGTCTTCAGTTAATCGTTTCCTTACTTTTTAACCTATCCTCTATTTTAAAGTAATTCATAACTTAATATAACTTGTTAGAGGTAAATTAGAGTTTAAAAAAATACAAAAATCTATATCAGTATTTAATAAATAGTAAATGTAAGTATAAAATTATATGTAAAGTATTATAAACTTTTTTCTAGCCCCGGCTATCAACCCCTGCTAAATCTTATAATTTTGCCGGGGCCGATTTTGCAAAAAGTCTCATTTTAACCCGGGGCCAGGGCTGGGGCCCCACTCAATTCCTATTCACAATAACTCAAACATCCAAGGGACCAATGGAAAATAGTTCGACTTAACAAATGTTCGACTAAATCAAATTCCTGTCAAATCAAACTTTGGCTGATATGAGGTTTAAGTTCAAGTTAAGGCAATTTCTCTTTATAAAATGCTAAAGTATATACATTAAACTTACACCATTATACTTATAAAAGCGTGGAAAATGTTTCAATGAAAGAAGTTATGGATTATATTCATGCAATACAGTCAAAAGATAATATTCAAAAAAGTTTAGCAACACAACAACTTCCTTATTATTTGGTAATAAAATTGCATTTTAAAGCTAGCAGTCTTTTTTTAAAAATTCATTTAACTATAAAACAATTATTTTTTTTAACAGTTTTTATTATGGTTTATCCTTTAACAGTTTTATTATAGCACTTTTATGTCTGAAAAGGATCTATTCTATTTAGATTTAAATACAATTAAAAAAATTTAAAAATATTCGACTATTTATGCTTTATATAGGAATAGTAAAAATAATATTTATTGCTGTAACAATTACAACTTTTCTGAATATAATATATTTAAAAATAAATTGTGGAACACAATGCAAGCATCGTATTATAGACACCCCACACAATTTAAAACATAAGTTACCCAAAAGACTTATTGCTTGCTTCTATGATTTCATTTGGGAACAAATTCCAATTATTACAAACTTAGTTGGTGAAGAAATTATATCTCGGTAAACATGGTGGTATCTAATCTCTTGCTGAACTGTATTTGTTGCCCCATACTGAAAAAGCCAGGCTTGAACCAGTCAAGTATGATATCGATTGTGGATTTTTGTACCAACTTATTTGGTCCATTTTTGCTTAAATCTTTATTCGTGTATAAGATCTCCTTAGAAATATTTTTAAGTTGTGAGACTAACTTCATTGCTCTTCTTTGCACTTTCTCAACTAATCAATATTCCGGTTGTAAATAAAGCATCCATGCAGGTATAGCAAACTCAAGAAGCGGTCTTACAAATGTCATATATAGTGATTTCACCGTTTCCACATCAAAATATGTAAATGTACATTTAATTAGACCCAAAGTTCTTTGCACTTTTGATGTCACTGAAGTCACTTGATTATGCCATTTAAAGGTCAGATGAAATAACCACACCTAAATCTCTTTCACTTACTGTTGTATCCAATGTATGCTCTTTGCTGTCATGGGTCATACTATAACTCATTTGTGGATTTTTTTTACTTACATGCATCACTTTGCACTTTTCAACGTTTAACTTGGTCAACCAGATATCCACCCATTTTACAAATTCATTGATGTCATTCTGTAAAGAATTGTGATCTTCAACATTTTTTATAACTTTGATTAGTTTACTGCCATCTGTGTGTAATTTGCAATTCAAGTTAACAATTGATGGTAAATTATTTACAAATATCAAGAATAACAAGGGACCAAGCACAGAGCACTGAGACACACCACTAAAAATCTCAAGCCATGGTGACACGTATTCATCTACTGTATTCAATGTGGTAAACAGTAGCAAACTTAATAGATGTATTGAAGGTCATTAATATAAAGAAGGAAAGGCAGCAGAGACATAATTTAATAATTTAGCCTTATGTATCTTCCAAAAGTTTCATTGATGCTAAAATATACTTATTTTTAAATAGATATGTTGGACTGTCACTAAAAATATAAACTTCTGCAAAATTGTCTGATAGAAGCTCAATAATTTTATTCACGAGTATTTTCTTGTCATCCCAGCAAAATATCAGATCCAGGTTGTCTGTAAAAATAGAGCAACAATGGTTAAAATTTGCAAAGCAACAACTCTAAAGTAAATTCTCTGTATTTCTAAATTACCATTGTGATGGTAAGCACATTTTTGCAAATAGATTAACAATAAGCTAATCATTTAACAAAAACTTATTTTTATTACTTATAATTTAATCTTCAAAAAGATATTTTATTGGTTCTATTTTTAAATATGATAATGACACCTTGTCTACAAATAAGTTCATTAGAACTGTCTAAAAAAAAATGTAAAAAAATAAAATTATTATTATATAAAACTTACTTGATTTTTTTTCCTGCCTAATTTATATTTAGAATGGCAAAATAAAAAACAAAAAGTTATTTTTGTTTTTTATTTTGCCATTCTAAAGGCAAAATAAAAAACAAAAATAACCTCTAGATATAATTAGTCTTTAACATGGCAACATCTTTGTTTTGATTGCAGCAAATATTTTGTTTCAAAGCCTTTTTGGTTATTGATCTTTTTCTAGACATATTTTGCTAATTATAATAGCAAATGGATTATGATATAAATACATGGTGAATCAATTCACCATGTATTTTGAGCTTAATTGAGTATAGATTTGTGTATATTTGCTCTTCAACATTTTTTCAAAAGCATTTTGTAATGCATTTAAAAAAAGATTGAAGAGGTAATAAGAGCAAGAGTAAGGTATGGCTTGGTCGTGTTCAAAGAATACCTCTATTACTAGTAGCAAGAGGTGTATACTAAAAACTAAAGAAAGATGATGACCAGATTGATGTGTGGTTTGACTCTAAAAAGAAGGTAGAAATGAAGAAATGATATATAATAGGGTGCATCAGAGAAAAATAAGATGATTTGAATATGTAGATAGCAAATACAAAGATGATTGAGTATCAGCTCAACTTGAGTATTAATTTTGAATATCAATTTTAAATTTAAAAAATACACTTTAGGATATATAAATGTTTATGCACCCCCAGTCACAAAAAAATAGATGATTGAGTATCAGCAAGTAGAGAGTAAGCAGTTTCATGAGAATAAGGTAGAGATAGGTAAACCTGGAGAAAGTGTGTTGCAGAAAACATAAAAAAGCCAAAAATAAAAAATATGTTTACACATCACACACATACTTACTTTAACCTTTAAAATGCCAACTTAGAATATGCACTAAGACCCTGCAGATGACAATATTTGCAATACTAATATAGGCATACCATATTAGTATGCCTAATGTATTATTACTAATATAGGCATACTATATTAGTATGCCTAATTAGTATTACAAATATAGGCATACTAATATAGTATTACTAATACATATGCATAATAACATTATATAAGGCTATATTAATATTATTAATACATATAGCATTACTAGTATAGGCTATACTAGTATTACTAATATATGCAACTAGTAATAAAATATATATATATATATATATATATATATATATATATATATATATATATATATATATATATATATATATATATATATATATATATATATATATATATACACTCCCGTCCATAAGTTTGGACGCACCTATTGCAACTACAGATATTAAGAGAAAGATGTGTCAGAATAATTTTGTTTTGTGACTTTAATAAAACAAATCGATAATTTTATGTTCTTTTATAAGTTTTAAAGAAAGAAAAAATAATAGTATCAAAAATTATAAATAAAATAAAATGTTTTTATTTAAATCATCTTTTCATCAAATTTCACCTTTAGCTTTAACTATCGCTTAGCAGATACATGGGATGGGATCAATCAATTTTTTTAAATATTCCTCATCAATATTTTTCCATATGTTTCGGATTACCTTCCAAAGATTATTTTTACCCCTTGGTGGAGTTTTTGGACTTCTCGATCTAAATGATCCCACAATAAAATAGGTTCCGAGTTCGATCCCCACCACGTCCCTGGTAGTACCGCGCTCAACTTGTTTCTCCGCGCAGCGGCCTTGTTCGTCAAGGTTCGTGTTTCGGAGTTATAGAGTTGAGAGAGGGTTATAACCACAATTAAGTAGCCTCCTCATCTGTAGTGGCCTTCTGGGCCTTGGGGAGGTGAAATAACAAAAAACAAAAAACAAAAAAAACTCAATTGGGTTACAATCAGGACTCTGCGGTGGCCAAGTCATAACCTTCAACAATCCTTCCTCTTGTTTTTCATTTAAATATTGATTAACCACTTTAGCAGTGTGTTTAGGATCGTTATCTTGTTGGAACACGAATCGTTTGCCAATTAATTCGGTTCCACAGACTAAAACATGTTCTTTCAAAATCTTTAAATAGACTTCTTTTGTGATTTTCCTGTCAATTTTGGTGATTGATCCCACTTGGCCACCACTGAAACAACCCCAAACCATTATATTCCCGCCTACACGCTTAACTGTTTGCATAGTACATTGCTCCAGCATTCTTTCTCCTACCCGACGACGAACAAATGACCAGCATTTATTTCCGAAAAATTTCAAACTTTGATTCGTTTGACCAGAGTACACTATTCCACTCTTCTACCATCCAATTCTTGTGTTCTTTAGCCCAGACTAATCTTTTTTTGTTTGTGGACGATTGTAAGACATGGTTTTTTAACAGCCACACAACCTTTAAGCCGTACTTCAAGAAGTCGCCTTTTTACTGTCATTGTACTTATTTTTGTGGTATAATGTTCATTAAAATCAGCTGCTAAATCTAGCGTTGTGCGCCTACAATTTCATAAAGAATTAATTACTATGTACTTATCCTCTTTTTTTGTAGTAGAATGAGGTCTCCCTACTCTTTTACGATCACAGAAAGACCCCATTTTTACTTTTCTTTTAATCATTTTACGGACACAACTCTCTGAAATACTGAGGTGCCGACCAATTTCTCGATTAGAAAAGCCTAAATTATGAAGGGTCCAAATTTCTATACATATTTCTAAATTTATCTGCCCTCTTTTTGCCATTTTAAATAACAAATCTTATAAGAATACTAAAATAAAATAATCAATTTGAAAAAATGAAAAAAAAAGTTTAAATAATTTTCGTACCAAAAATTTTTCGTACCAAAAATTTTTCGTACCAAAAATTTTTCGTACCAAAAATATTTCGTACCAAAAATTTTTGTCAGATCAGGTTATCCTGCTACTGGTAACATGTAACCCAGTACAATCTGCTTCATGTCCTGCTGCCTTGTAGGATACGCCTTTTTAGGCAAAGGCTAGGAGATGCCAACTCCGATTTAAAACACCCCCTGCCTTGGGGCTCTTGGTTGAGTAAAGGCTAGAGATGGTGTCTCGATAAAAATACTCATCTTGGGCAGATGTTAAATGCACCCAGCTACTGTCTTGTAGAAGGCCTCCTAGGCAAAGACTTAAGGGGTAAACAGATTCTATCTGTTGACCAGCCTCGCACCCCTTCTTCATCTATTAGGCTGGCGCAGATGTATTTTTAATACATTGTTTCCAGTTTAGGATGTTGAATGCTGGATCTTCTTGACTCAATGCATGGGTTTGCTTGTGTCACTGTTTTTATGACTAGGCAACTCATTCTATTATCTCCTTATGAGGGTACAGCTCTAAAACTCAGTTTTATGGTTCTGAGGCCGGCTGGTAGTCAGGTTTCCCGAACTCTGTGGTAGCTCTCAGAGAGGCTGATTCCATCAACAGCTGAAAAATATCAAAGTATTAACAGTGCCATGTTGCGCATGGATGGTGTCCCTGTTTGTACTTTTGGTGTGCATTGCGGAGGCCACATTTGGAGCCCTTTGTTACGGCTTAGGGTTTATTAGTAGTAATGAGGCAATTGCTTGGGCTATTAAACGGTGTTCTGAGTACTATCTATGCTTTGAGTCAAGTTCTTCAATCTAATTTAAAAATGAATAAAGTACCAAAAACTATAAAACACAAAAAACCATCATCATCACCAAGTTCTCTAAACCTATCATTCACTAATATTCGTGGTCTTCGAAGTAACTTTTCTTCTGTTGAGTCTTATCTCTTGCAAAGTTCACCAGACCTACTTGCTCTTTGTGAGACTAATTTGAGTTCGGCTGTCTCATCTTGTGATCTTAGTGTTGATGGTTATCTTCCTCTGATTCGTAAAGACTCCAATAGTCACATGCTTGGCCTGGGCATTTACATTCGTAAGAATTCACCTGTTTGTCGTGAAACTAGGTTTGAATCCACAGACTATTCTTTTATGTGCTTTCGTTTAGCACCACTTCACTCTATCGCCTTTCTCTTTGTTCTATATCGATCTCCTTCATCTCAAGACTGTACACTTTTTGATGTTATTTCTGATCATATTGACCAAGCCCTCTCTCTTTATCCATCAGCTAATATAGTTGTTGTCGGTGACTTTAATGCTCACCACTCTGAATGGCTTGGCTCTAGTGTCAGTGACTCTGCAGGCATTAAAGCCCACAACTTTTGCCTTTCTCAATCCCTAACTCAAATAGTCAACTTTCCAACTCGCTTTCCTGACAACCCGAATCATTTACCTTCTCTACTGGACTTATGTCTTGTTTCTGATCCTAGTCAGTGCTCAGTTTCTCCACATTCACCCTTAGGTGCTTCTGATCACAGTTTGATCTCTTTAAAACTAATATCTCATTCTTCTTCATCACCTGAATACCCCTACTATCGAACCTCTTACAACTACAGTAAAGCTGACTGGGATTCTTTCCGTGATTTTCTTCGTGATGGCCCTTGGGTAGAAATCTTTCAACTTCCTGTCGACAAATGTGCTTCTTATATAACTTCGTGGATTCAGGCTGGCATGGAATCTTTTATTCCCTCTCGACGATTCCAGGTCAAGCCTCACTCTCCTCCATGGTTTTCCTCACACTGTGCTGCTGCGATTGCCAATCGAAACCGTTACTTCCATATTTATCAGCAAAACAATTCTCCAGAAAACAGACGTCTGTTCATTACTGCTAGAAACAACTGTAAAAAGGTTTTGTCTAACGCCAAAACCCGCTATTCTCAGGTCATGAAATCTCGTATCTCATCTCAAAAATTAGGCTCTCGTGACTTCTGGAGAATCTTTAATAATATCAATAATAAGGGCAAATCTATAATTCCACCTCTCTTGTATGGTTCAGACTTTGTCACCTCACCTAAAGACAAAGCCGAACTGTTTGCTAAAAACTTTTCATCAATATCATCTCTTGATTCCACTAATTGCGTTCTACCTGATATTGCCAACAAACAGGTTGATTCATTGCTTGACATTCATATCACTTCAGCATCTGTATCTAAAGCGATTTCCTGTCTAGACTCTTCTACAGCTTGTGGCCCAGACAACATACCTGTTATTGTCTTGCAGAAGTGTTCTCCAGAGCTGTCGTCTATACTCTCAAAACTATTCAACAAGTGCTTATCAGAGTCTTGTTTTCCAGCCTGCTGGAAAGCCGCATCTGTTATCCCTATCTTCAAAAATTCTGGGGAGCGATCTGATTCGTCTAACTACCGTCCCATAAGTCTTCTTCCTATCATAAGCAAGGTTTTTGAATCTTTAATTAACAAACACTTAATTTCTCATCTTGAATCTAATAACTTACTTTCTGACCATCAATATGGATTTCGATATTCTCGTTCTACAGCTGATTTGCTAACAGTAATAACTGACAGGTTTTATCGTGCGTTAGATGAAGGTGGAGAGGTTAAGGCCATCGCTCTTGACATTTCAAAAGCGTTTGATAAAGTTTGGCATGCTGGTCTTCTCCATAAGCTTTCTTCTTATGGTGTATCCGGCAACATCTTTAAGATCATTGAATCCTTCCTTTCCAATCGTAGCATAAAAGTTGTCCTCGATGGACAACACTCTTCTTCTTATTCTGTAACTTCAGGGGTTCCTCAAGGTTCTATCCTTGGCCCTATACTCTTTTTAATTTACATTAACGATCTTCCAGATATTCTCACATCTAAGGTGGCATTGTTTGCTGATGATACTACCATTTATTCTTGTCGTGATAAGAAACCAACACCCTCTGATTGCCTGGAGGGGGCATTTGAGCTTGAAAAGGATCTCACTTCTGCTACAGCATGGGGCTCACAGTGGCTGGTGAACTTTAATTCAGATAAAACTCAATTTTTTTCAGCCAATCGTTATCGCAATAATTTAGATCTTCCTATATTTATGAACGGTGATGTACTCGATGAGTCACCTACTCTTCATCTTCTAGGATTAACTCTTACTTCCAATCTTTCTTGGAAACCATATATCAAATCGGTTGCAAAATTAGCATCTGCTAAGGTTGCATCTCTTTATCGAGCTCGCCACTTTCTTACTCTGGATTCTATTCTCTACCTCTATAAATCTCAAATCCGGCCTTGTATGGAATACTGTTGCCATATCTGGGGCGGATCTTCTAATGATGCCCTTTCTCTTTTAGACAAGGTGCAAAAACGCATTGTAAACATAGTTGGACCTGCTCTTGCAGCCAACCTCCAACCATTATCACATCGTCGTAATGTTGCTTCTCTTTCTCTTTTCTACAAATACTATAATGGGCACTGCTCGAAAGAGCTAGCGTCTCTTGTGCCATCTACTAAAATTCATTCTCGTGTTACTCGTCATTCAATTAAGTGTCATCCTTTTTCTGTGACTGTTCCTAAGTGCTCCAAAAACGCTTATTCGTCTAGTTTTTTTCCTCGAACATCAGCTCTTTGGAATTCGCTTCCTTCATCTTGCTTTCCTGATTCATATAATTTGCAATCTTTTAAATCGTCCGTCAATCGTTATCTTGCTCTACAATCTTCATCTTTTCTCTTACAGTAACTTCCAACTTTAATTAGTGGCTGCTTGCAGCCTTGTTGGAAGCGAAGATGTTTAAAAAAAAAAAAAAAAAAAAAAAAAAAAAAATTGATAGTTCAAAATCAATCAAATCATTAATTTTCAAAAACTATAGATTTATTAATTTTTTAAAACAGAAAAAAAAAAATCTTATAACATACTCAGCTTAAAAGTTTAACTAATAATGAGAATAGAGAAAATAAAAAGTAACCTTATTTAAAAATTTATTTATTTTGCGATACAAGTGGATATCGCTTAAAAATGTTTCTGTTTATTTTATTTTGTAAATAATAACAAATTTAATAATGTAAGAATATATTTCTTTTAAAAATATATTCTTACTCTCTTAACTATGTTCTCACAGCACTTTATGATGAGACCAATGTAGACACTCTTAATTAATTTTATTTATGAGTTAAAACACGTTTTATTTATTTTTGTAAGGTGCGTCCAAACTTATGAACGGTAGTGTATTATATATATATACAGTGGGCAAAATAATTGTCTGTACATTAATGAAAAGTAAGGTTTTTTGAAAAAAGCTCTAAAACTTTAAATGAAAGAAGAAAAAAAAATTAAACCAATAGATAGCGCACAAGAAAACAAATATAAACGATACACCATCTTTAATTTTCTCCCGACAATTTAAATTATAATTAACTTATTTAAAAGTTTTAAAAATTTCAAAACCAAAAAATTGTCCGTACATTTGATTTAAAAGGTAAAATTTTGTTTATAAATGATTTTTATATTAATATCTTGTACTTTTAGGTTAAATAATACTATAATAAATAAAAATAAACCTTTTCTTAACTACGTGGCTATGATGGAAGGAAAAAGAAAAGAATATAGTATTCACTTACGTAAACGAGTAATTTTTGATAGGTAAATGGATTATCAATTAGAAAAGTTGCAAAAATGTTGAAAATACCACCAAGCTTTGTTCAATATATATAAGAAAAGTATTTAAAAACAAAATCAGTGGCAAATAATGGTGTACGAGGCAGAAAAAGATCAAAAACGCCAAGAGTTGACAGGTGCATAGTTGGGAAAATCGAGCAGAATAGAAGAAAAAATACCGTAGAAGTATCAAAAGAGCTGGAAAATGAATTAAATATTAAATTATCGCCACCAACAATTAGGAACAGACTGCATGAAGCCAATATTTTTGCACGGACGCCTTGGAGAAAACCATTCATCAGCATAGTGAACAAGAGAAAACGGTTGCAGTGGGCAAAGGAACATGTTCTGAAGGATGATACATCCTTCAGAACATGTTCCTTTCTGGAATATGATTATTTGGTCAGACGAGAGTAAATTTAATTTATATGGAGCTGGTGGTGGTGCAAAAGTTTATAGAAGAGTCAGAGAAGAATGTAATGTGAAGTGTTTGAAGGCAACATTTAAATTTTGTGGTGGAAATGTTATGGTTTGGGGCTGCATGAGTGCGTCCGGTGTTGGCAAAATTGAATTTATTGATGAGAAAATGGATCAATACTTATATAGGTCCATATTAGAACGGAATTTGGTGGCTTCGGCAGGAAAATTAGGACTTGGAATGGAATTTATATTTCAACATGACAACGATCCATAGCACAAAGCTGGATCTGTAACCAGATATCTTGCTGCAAATGGCATTAACGTGTTGGATTGGGTTGCACAATCGCCCGATTTGAACCCTATAGAACATTTATGGTCGGTGGCGGAAAAAAGAATGAAAGATCGTCCATTGTGAATACGAGGTGAATAATCCGTCACAACCTCCGTCACAACTTTTTTGCACAAAGCCTGGAGTAGCACTGAAGCCACTGATGCGTTTGCTAGAATGTCTTCCCGGCAGCAAAGAGTTGCCAGACGCAACTAGACTACAGTAAAACACTTATTTATCTGAAAAAACAAGAGAATCTTTAGTATCATAGCTAAAAGTTGGGCTTATTGTGAAAATTATTCCAATTTTGCCACTGTCCGAACTAATTTGCACAATACTGTATATACATATATATATATATATATATATATATATATATATATATATATATATATATATATATAAATATATACAGAATGTCAAAAAAGTCTATCACCCCCTGATGGTTTTTAAATAAAAACAAATTTTTATAAGCTTAAATATAGATTTTTGACCCGAATTTTTTTTTTTTAATATTGAATTTATATCAAAAACCATTTTTATAACAAGAAATTTATATTCTTATACTTAAAACAAAAATTATCCACTAAATTAGAAAAAGTGTAAATCAAAAAAGTGTATCACCCCTTAAATAATTATTTTGCTAATATAAAATTAATAGTCTATTTGTGCGCCTTATGCCTTGAAGACTGCAAGACATCTTTTAGGCATTGAATTTACTAAGTTTTTAAGCCATTGGGTGTCAAATTTTTCCCACTTCTCAATGAGAATTGCCTTAAGATGCGACAAACTGGATGGTTTTTGATCAGCTACTTTAATTTTAAAAAGATTCCATAAATTTTCAATAGGATTTAGGTCTGATGACTGAGGAACCCAATCTAACATCTTAATACTGTTTTTCTTTAACCACTCAGTAGCTAACTTTGATGTATGTTTACAATCTCCATCCTGTTGAAAGATAAAATTACGAGATAAGCCAGCACTTCTGGCGCCTGATCTCAGTTTTCGCTTCAGAATGTCAGTATAAACCTCTTTCGTCATTATTCCGTCAATGAATTCGAGTTCGCCAACACCACTCTAAGCAAAAGAGCTCCAAAACATCATTTGACCTATGATAAGAGGAAAAACTAAGTTAGAAGTATATATTATATTGAAATTTTATAATAAAGCTTAATGTCATCTCCCCCATGCTTGACAGTTGGTCTCATACATTTAGGATTTAGGCGTTCACCATTTTTTCTCCATTTGCGTATGATACCATCAGAACCAAACAAACATATTTTTGTTTCATCATTTTGTTTCAACTCTTTGCAATTGGTCAATAGTCCAATTTGAATGTTTCTTAACCCAAGCCAATCTTTTCTTTTGATTCTTTTTACTCAAAAAAGGCTCTTTTGGAGCAACTCTACCTACAAAACCTCGATTTTTCAAGCGATTGTGAACAGTTAGAGGATTTACAGTTATACCATTATCTGTTTGTAAATCTTTTGCAAGCTTTAGTGCAGATAATCCTCAATCTTGTTCAACTTTTCGAATAATTTCTTTGTCAATGCATTGGGTAGTCTTAGCTGGGCGTCCTCTTTTTAGCAAGTTTTAACAATACCCATTTTTTTATATTTTCTAATGATATTTCCTACACTATTAGGCTTGATATGAAAAAAAAGCAAAAAGATATGAAGTTCATATCTTTTCGCCATAATTTTCTTATTAAGAACCTAAAAAGAAAACAAACTTTGCTAAAAAATTAGTTAAAATAACTTCTATCAATCAAACTTGATTGTTTTTGGCTTATTTTCTGCAATTTTACTAATTTAAACAACAGAAAAGTTAAAAAATGATTCCGTGGTGATACACTTTTTTGACTTACATTTTTTCTAATTTAGTGGATAATTTTTGTTTTAAGTATAAGAATATTAATTTCTTGTTATAAAAATGTTTTTTGATTTTATTTCAATATAAAAAAAAAATTGAGGTCAAAAATCTAAATTTAACCATATAAAATTTTGTTTTTATTGAAAAATCAACAGGGAGTGATAGACTTTTTTGACATACTGTATATATATAAATATATATATATATATATATATATATATATATATATATATATATATATATATATATATATATATATATATATATATATATATGTTTTCAGCATGCTCATAACACAAAATGACTACCTATCTAGCTATTTAAGAATACTGAAAAACTAGGATTTTTCGGAACTCATTTTTTAAAATTCTCTGCACCCAACTCATTCTTGATGAAAAATCTTAATTTGCAATATCATAAAGAGCAAGTGACAAAAGAGTATGGGGTATTTTACAAAGGAGATTGCCATAAAATGATAGCTCAATGATAGTGCAAACTTAATTACTTGTTTTAACTATGAAACAGGACATTATGCATGCAAATATGAAGTAATGTGCACCATACATCAAACTAAAGAAAACTTCAAGCAACAAAAGCTTAGGAACATTGTAATAACAGCTTAAAGTACAAAAAAAAACTTTATGTAAATAAAAGAATCAAAGAAAAATGTGAATACAAGAAAAAAATGAGTAAAAAAGAATCCACCAGTAAAATTGATTTCACTCGTGTGTTGTGCAGCAAAATAAATGCTTAATTAAATAAACAAAATATATTGCTTAATTTTGAATTTTCAAGCAGCAAATGCAGAAGTTAAGAAAAGTTAGATTTGATGAAGATTAAAAAAATATCTACAATAGTGTGGTTCACATACCATAGCCAAAAAATAAAAGCTATTTCTAATCAAGTGCGCATACTTTTTCGTGGCCAAGAAGGCCACTACATATGAGGAGGCTACTTGTGATTATAACCCTCTCCCAACTCTATAACTCTGAAACACGAACCTTGACAAACAAGGTCGCTGCGCGGAGAAACAAGTTGAGCGCGGCACTACCAGGGACAAATATTTTTGGGGGACTATTATGTTCAGTACTGCCTCAAAGCACCTGAAGTTTGTATGGAATACCAGTTTACGAGTTTATGCATTGCTATTGCTATGTGATACTATTATTTAATATTAACAATTGTTTCCAAATATATTCCAACAAACTTACTTATTTAAAAAAATAGCATAATATATTTATAAATATTAAATATCCTATGCAGTGAAATAAATAATAAATATTAAATACTCTATGTAAATTACACACTAATCTGATATTTATAATTTTAACAGTAGATTAACAGTAGAAGAGTTGTTGCGGAAATTGCCCGAGAAGCAGAATTTGAGCAGTCTATCAACGTGTTGTTTGACATTTCTCACCGTGATAGTATGAATTTAATTACAATTGAAGAAGATAAACTGTTTTTTACCGATCAGCAGTCTGAAAGGAAATACGCCATAGGTGGTGTGGATACCGACTTGTCCAAGAAAGAAGAGCTCTTGCCATCCCCAAAATTGGACAGGAAACAGGAGAACAGGTGGCACAGTCAACATTTGCAACTTTGCTGGAGTGGAATCTGACGGAGCAGATTACTGGAATATCATTTGACACAACTGCATCTAATACAGGATGTTAAAATGGATCTTGTGTTTTACTGGAGAAGTTACGCAAAGATCTACTCTGGCTTGCTTGTAGAAACATGTGCTTGAAGTGGTATGTGGAGATGTGTTTAAGAAACTGTTTGGTCCAACGTCTGGTCCAAATGTAGCAATATTTTGTCACTTTCAGGAATTCTCAAATAGACCAAGGTGATTTCAAGTATTGTATGGATAGTCATTTAAATGCCAGTCTTGACAACCTCAAGCATGATGTGGTCATTCTTGAATGAGAAGAATGCTCTAATGGGACAAGAAAGATGTCTTCCAATTATAGAGAAGACATCCTTCTTGAATCATTCATCCTTAGAGAAGATTACCGAGAACTTCTTGAACTAACATAGATTTTTCTGGGACACTGTTTTCCAAGTGGTGTTAGTTTCAGAGTTCCTGGTGCATTCCACCATGCAAGATGGATGTCAAAGTTGCTATACAATTTGAAAATCTTTTTGTTTTAACACCAATTCAAACTTACAAAGCATGAAAGCAGTGCTTGCCTAGAGTTCAGATTGTTTGTCACACTGATTTATGTAAAGGCTTGGATCACATCTCCAAATGCACGCAATGCTCCGAGCAACGATCTGAACTTCATTCAAGCCATTGCAGACTACCATTCAACTAATGATGCAGTAGCCAAGGCGGCTGCCGGTGCAATTGGACATCATTTATAGTACTTAAGCAAATAAATGGTACCTCTGAGCCACTTCTCAGATATGGTGACACTGGACACAAAGCAGAAAATGGTGAGTCGACTATGAGAGCACTTAGCTGGAAGAAATGAAGATCGTTCAGTCAGATACAGGCCTTGTTACGAGATTTCGCTGCGTAGCGAAAACGCGTAACGCATTTCTAAGTAACTCATCTCAGCAAATATATTTTGCATCGTTAGAAGTTATATTGCGTCACTAGCGTCTTTTCAAGTACCGCATTGTAATTAAAGTTATTTTATTAACGCGTTAAAAATTATACAAACAGTTTGTTTTTTTCTCACTATAACAAAAGTTACAAATAAAATCTAAGTTCTTATTAAAAAAATCATTTTTATTATTTTTTTCAAATATGAACTAAATTTTATTTTGAAAAAAATATTTTTTTCATGAAACGTAAAATATTTGTTTATTTTCTTATGATTTTATATTTGGTTTTTGGTTATTTTATTAACTGTTAATACATTTTTTCTTATTTAATTTGTGAACTCTTTTTAATAATGTTTTAAAATAATAAAGTTTTTTTTTGTTATTTATCAGTTACCGATAACATATTCGTGATCATAATTTATTTTCATAAATTAAATGAACGTCATTAAAACTTTACGTTATTGAATTAACAATAAACAAAATATCTTATTAATAAAATATTTACATCAAAATAAATCATGCATTTTTTAAACTTATTATGACTAAAAATAATTTTTATATTTAAAAGGAATTTATATATTTAATTCCTTAAGATAAAACTTAAAACACTTCTTTTTTTTTAACTAATTTTTAATAACAAAAAAAAATTATGAAACAAACTGTTTTTTTAACAAAAAAAATCTATTATTTTACAATTGGGGTTAAATGCTTTTACTTACGACTTTATTTCTTCTGAATAAACGTCACGTTAACGGTAATCAAAAGATAATTCAAATATTCTAAAAGATATAAGTTTTTGCGTAGCGCAAAACTGCTGAACGCGTAGGCAAATCGCCTTTTCGCAAGCAAAATGCGAGCTGCGTAGCGCTTCTTAACAAGGCCTGCAGGAAAAGAAAATCTTAGCACAAAAACTCTTGACCATTTAATAAACATAAATAGATGTTAGTTGTCTGTTAGTGATAGGCCTACTGTAGTTGTGACAAACACCAAACTTGGAACAAAACGCTATAGGTCGAACTCGAATATACAAATATCACTGAAATATTAGGAATAATTGGAACACAAAAAAGCAAGAACATAAAGGTTTTGACATTGTTCATTTTTTGAACCACCCTAATCTACAAACTCACATTGATAAAAAGATTTTGCAGTATCAAATCATAATTAAAAATACTATTGTTTTATAAGAATGTACTTTAATATTAGCAATATTAAAGTACATTCTTATAAAACAATTAATTAAAATAAAAAAATATCAAAATCTTTTTCGTGTTTTTTTATTTTTATTTTAATTTTTTTTTTCTGTTGAGAGATATTTTGTTAATCAATCAATTAATAAATATATATTTTTCACAAAAGATAAATACCATTAACAATGTTGTATCAATATTACAACAGTATTTTTGTGAAGGGACAATACAAAGCAGAGACTTTGTAAGAAAGCAAATAAACAAAATAATAATCTAATGGTAAAAATTTATTTAAAAAAAATAAAGAAAAAATACAACTACTACTAATAATAATATAACAGACAAGCACAACACAGTGACTAAGGAATAAAAGTTAAAGTCATCTATATATAATAATAACAATAACAACAATAGTAACAGTAATAATAATAATAACTGATTAAAATAATGAAATAGTTAATAACAATTTTTAATAGAATGAATAGTAGAAGAAAAATAAGTATTAGAGAGTAAAGACAAAAATTATTGAATTAGAGTAAGATAATAGGATGAAGAAAAAATAATATTACCATCTAAATGTATAATATAAATACAATAATAAATGCTAAATATTGAAATAATAATTTAATGAAGTGCAGACATTAAGTATGGTAATGATACTACTTTATTTTATGAGTAGCTGTCAAGATAGCTATGTTTAATTTTACTTAAAAAAAAAAAGCAGATCTTGAATTCAAGTTTCTAGTTATCACCCCACTCAATAAAGTTTCTTTATGGAGTGGGGAGATTGTTCTACTTATTGGTGCATTAATGCTTTATAGAGTTTTTGCCATATTTTATTGTGCAACTTTGTTCAACAAATATATTTTAGAATGATGAGGATTCTATGGTGATTTTTCATAAGACAAATCACCATTGTCAAAATGGTCATTCTGAAAGTGTGTAATTTTAATGGCTTTATTATTTAAGTAAAGAAATATTTTTTAAGGATTAATTTTTACTTTGTCCTCAGATTTGGCAAGCATATCATATGTGAGATCCAAATATAGTGGTTACATTTTTAAGTTGACAAAGTGCCATACTTTGGACAACATACCAATAAACCGACTTAATTTTGACTGTACATAAGAGTGATGGTATTTAAAAGTAAGACTTTCATCCAGCATAATTCCAAGGTACCTTACTAATTATGAAGAATGTAATATCTCTCCATTAATATAAAAACTTAGTTGCTTATTAATTTTTTGTTATAAAGAATACTATTTGGGTTTTTTTTAGCATTGAGTGAGATTTTATTAGCTCCCAGATAGTTAAAAATTAATGATATACCTCATTGGTTTTATTTTGAACTTTGTCAACAGACTCTTTAACTATAAGTAAATTAGTATCATCAGCAAAATGGTAAGTAGATACATTATTAGGCATGTGTTTAATTCATTGATGTATACCAAGAATAGAAGGGGTTCAAGGATAGATCCTTGAGGGATTCCTGAATTGACAGGTTAGATTGAGGAGGGAATTTCATTTATAGTTACAAATTGGTGTCTATGGTTTAAATAAGATTTAAACCAATTCAGAGGAACTCCACAAACTCCATAACATACTAATTTGGTGAGAAGGATATGATAGTTTACTGTGTCGAAAGCTTCCTGCAAGTCAATAAACACATGAAAAGTAAACTTATTTTCATTTAGTGCTTTTCAAATAACCTCAGTAAATTCAATAAGAGCATAGGTAGTTGAATGTCTAAACATTTTGTAATATTGTAATTTATAAATACTAGTGATATACCGATTAGTCAGCATCAGCATCGGAATCAGCTTAATCAGCCACTATTTGCACAATGTTGCACTAAGTGCTTATGTTTTTACATTATAATATTCATATACACAATCATAAATACTAAACTTTTTCACAACTGCTATTGGTGCTTTTTTTAGGACCTTAAAGTTATCATTTTCTTGGTATTTGATTTTGAAGTCTCTTATTTTATTTTGACAAAATGTATATATTTATGTTGTAAAGTTTTTTTTTATTTCTTTTTCAAAATTGAAATAAATAGCGTTCTCTAAAATTGTATTTATTTCTCTTTTCATAGTTAAAAAAACTAAAAAATGTATATTATTTTAACTGAGCTTTACTAATATCTTTTAAAACAATGGCTTGGTTCTGATTTCATGAAAAAGTTTACACGATTTAAAATTGTATGGTTTTATATTTTCAAAAACTTTAACAATTAGTTAATCCATTGGTATCCGCATTGGTATCAGCCTTTTCCAATCCATCCAATCCATTGTAGCATTGGCTACAAATGTGCAATTGGTACATCCCTAATAAATACAATTAAAAGTATCAAAAAACTTGTATTTTCTTATGTGCATTATTTTATCTCAAATTTTTTTCCTACATAAGACAATGAAATATGCCTGTAGTTAGCAAGTTCAAGTTTAGAGCCATCCTTGTGATTGCATCTTTTGCAACTTTAAAAAAGTCTGGGAAGACTCCTTTTATAAATGAGTTGTTTATTATTTTACAAATGGGTTCTGCTATGATTTTATTGGATAGCTTTAAAATTGAAGTTGGGATACTATTTGATACTTTTTTTTTGTATTCATAAGATTAATGGCAATTTTAAAAAAGTAGTTATCAAAAGAGTTAGCAACAAGTTTATTATCACTAAATTGTTAGCAATATTGAGTTTTATTGATTGACTTTTAAGCACAGAGTTGTTAATATTTATAGTACCTTAATTCCTTTCCATGTGTTATAGAAATTCTAAAAGATTGATCTAAAAAAAGTTGTATAATAGTTTTTTTTACTGCCTTTTAATAAAGTGCTGATTTTCTTTCTGCATATTTTGAATAAATGAAATGTTTTACCTCTTAACGGAGTTGATGAATGAATTAAAAAATGTTTATATAGTTTATCCTTTTCTTTTTTACTGACTTCAGAGCTCTAAGAAATTCAGGTGGGGCATGTTTATCAAGAATTTTCTGAATATTATCTAAAAGTATGGCTGTTGTTTAGTTGGGACTCATCATTATCTTTGATTATGTGGGACCAGAAATCATTTTAAGATCATTTAGAAAGTTATTACTGTTAAAATTACTGTAGCATCTTATATATTTTTTCTGTTTTATTTTGTAAGTTTGAATTAGGGATCTGGACATATTGAGCCTAATGGTCTAATACAAAAATAGTTAAGTCGCCTGTAATAATAAAGTTGGAGTGAAAGTTAATAAAGATAATATCAATAAGAGTTTTTGAATTTGAATTTACTCGTGTTGACACGAGTAAATAAAGAACTAGAACACATATTGTTAAATAAGAAATAAAGAACTAGAACACATATTGTTAAGAAAAAGCGACACATAAGGCAAATTATAATTATCAATTAAGTTAGTGTTGAAATCACCCATGAGTATGATAATTTTGTCTTCTTTAGTAAGTTTAATTAGTTAAGTTAATGGAAGATAGTTATGGTTAAAATCATTAATGGACATACACAAATGACAATAAACAGAGCCAATAGTTGTATTTTTGTACCTGTAATCAATAACTTTTATAAAGACTGATTTGAGCTCTTGTGGTTTGTACATATTAAGATCTTTTCTATTTTTCTATTCTGCTGAGGACTTTATTTATAAAAACCAAAATAGATTCAATTGTTATTTTTTCAATTAAAATAGCCTTCGATGTCTATATTGTTTATTAGTGGAATGTTTTATTTCAATCTTGTTCCAGTAATTGCGATAACACAAGGAGAGAATTTTAAATGAAAGAATTTAACTCTATGTGAGCAGGAAGCAAAGAAATATTAAGGTGAAGAAAACTAACAGGACTCAAGTTTTGATTTAAAGCATTAAAACCATCAACATCATAGTATTTGCAGTCAAATGTAAAGAGTTTCTTTATTTAGATTTTTAAAGAACGAGTTAAAATTGTCATAGGAATTATCTGTGTGTGTGAGCAAGGGTGCCTCAGATAGTAATTGACTATCTGAGGCACCCTTGCAGAAACTATCATTTTTAGCCAGGGCCCCAGCCCCGGCTAAAAATGAGACTTTTTGCAAACCCGGCCCCAGCAAAATTATAAGATTTAGCAGGGGTTAATAGCTGGGGCTAGAAAAAAATTTATAATACTTTTTGTATTATAATTTTATATTTACATTTACTATTTATTACATACTGGAATATATTTATATATTTTTAAACTCTAATTTACTTTCAACAAGATTGCAAGCAACCACTATTAAGTTATGAGCTACTTTAAAATAAAGGACAGGTTAAAATACTAGAAAATGGTTAACTGAAGACTTTAATATTTGCAAGATGTATTAAAAATGAAAACACTAAGATGGGGAAGAGTTAAAAGACTTTTTTGATGTGCAAGGACAAAAAACTGAATTAATAAAAGTTTTTATAGCATGAAAGGACAGATACAATAAAAGGATGCAACTTGTTGAATAAGAAGCCAAGTAAGAATGAATTTTGGTTTATCATAATAGTTATAGAGATGATAGCTCGTTTGAACATTGACCATGATAATATTTGTAGAAAAAAGAAAGAAATGCAACCTTACAACAATGGGAGAGTGGTTCAAGCTTGGCAGATAAAGCAGGTCTAACTTCATTTACAATGTGCTTTTAGACTTTGACTGAGAGTAAGAGGGTTGTTATTCGTCAATACAGGAATGCCAACAATATTGCAATATTTTTTGCAGTAAAAAAATGAGTTTTGTTGCCTTAAAAAATTTAAATCCGCAAGCCATTGCAAGCCTTAGGCTGTTACAGAAGAGAGACCAGATTAAAAACTGCCGCTTGTTCTAAGCAATCAAAAGGTGAAGATTTTTTATCAAGACAAGAGTATAAAGTTGAGTCCATAGCTAATAGAGGTACTTTAGATGTAAAATTTTAATGAAGATTGTTATTATAGATAAGAAACATTACAGGAGCAAAGAACTTTGCTGTACCCTTAAAGTTACTTGAAATAAGGTGGAATGTAGGCCTTCAAAAATAACTTTAATTCTGCAGTTAGAAAGAAATAATTTATAGAAACTATTATAGAAATCTCAAAAATTTTATATAAAGAAACTAATAACAGAGTGAAGACTAATCGTAGGATAGTTGGAGAGGTCAAAGTGTTTTCAAGAATTTTGAAAATCTGGAACCACTTATTTAGCACTTTTTAAGAGTTTAGCAAAAATTGAAGAGAATTCTGGAGAACACTTTTAAAAGACTATGATGGAAACCTTGTCTGGAGTACAAACTGTAGAAGTGTTCAATTGAGAATTAACTTTAGCATTAGAAGCCATAGTGATTTTAGTGCTTAACAATAGCTTAATCTGTTCAACTGGCAGGAAGAGTTTGGCCATTAGATACAAGAATTAGGATTTTTTTGCAAAAAACTCTGCCTTATTCTGGGGAGAAGTAAAAAGTCAGACCCATGAATTAGAAATTAAATGTTAGACTTACTTTAGTTAATGAAACTGTTGAAGACTTACCAAAAGTCTATAGATCCTAACATCTGAGATAAGAAACAAGATTTATTAAACTTAGAATTACAGAGCTTAACATCAGACAGGACCTTTTTACATTGGCTTCTTGGATAATAAAAGGACATTTGTTTATAAGAGAGATGTTCTTGTAAAAAAGATGAAAAAAATGATTGCTGTTTAATGAAGCAACTGCTCAAGTTGGTAAAAAATGCGGAGTAGAATGAGGCTTGACTTAATATTGAAGAGAAGGAATATAAGCTTCCAAGATGCACTTTATTCCTTTTGAAATAAAGGCTTCCAAGATACGCTTTATGCATACATATCATAGGTATAAACATATTTTTGCTATTTATTTAGATGCTGGTAAACAACATCCTTTCATATTTATATAAACTTTAGTATTTATATGGTGTTGTATTTGCCAAAATAGAAGATGATCAGATGAATGTGTGGTGTGACTCTAACACAACAAGAAAAGGAGGCATAGTCTTAGACAGATTAGAAAAAAGCGTCTTATCAGATAACGTTTGTTAGAGAAGATTAAAGTGATTTAGGTATCAGGATGTAGAGAAGAAGAAGCTTCAGGAGAAAATGGTAGTAGTAGAAGAAAGAAAACTTGAAGAGAGAGCCTTATATAGTATATAAATGAGGTTTAGTTAAAGAAAGAAAATGCTCTCCAGATTGTTTATATAAGGGAAACAGCACAAAAGAGGAAAGCTAAAGCCTGATGATGATGATGATGATGATGATGATGATGATGATGATGATGATGATGATGATGATGATGATGATGATGATGATGATGATGATGATGATGATGATGATGATGATGATGATGATGATGATGATGATGATGATGATGATGATGATTATGATGATCATGATTGTAATGATGATTATGATGATCATGTTGATTTTAATGATGTTTATATATGCATATTTATACAAAATATAACTTTTAAAACTTAATATGAATTTTGAATTAAAAATATATACTTTAGAATGTATAATTGTTTATGCAGCTTTGGTCACAAACCCAGCCCCAGCCCTGGCTATATTTTATCAAACCTAGGCCCGGCTGTATTTTATCAAACCTGGCCCCGGTCAAATATCAACCCTGGTCATATACTAGCCTCAGATGCATAGAGCTTTGGATGACACACAGTACAGTACCAGGCCTGGAGATCTGATATTAATTCATCATATTTTTTGCTTGTAATTTTGTTACATTTAATACCTATCCAGCAATCACAGTGGTCACATTGTAGAAATTTATGGTTTTAAGAAGCAACCAGGGCCCCAGCCCGGCTAAAAATGAGCAAACCCAGCCCCGGCAAAATGATTAGATTTAGCAGGGGTTGATAGCCGGGGCTAGAAAAAAAAATTACAATACTTTATATACAATTTTACACTTACATTTACTATTTATTAAATACTGGCATATATTTTTATATTTTTAAACTCTAACTTACTTCTAACAAGGCTGCAAGCAACCACTATTAAGCTATGAGTGCTACTTTAAAATAGAGGATAAGTTAAAAAGCTAGGAAATAGTTAACTGATGACTTAAGTTGTAGATTGTATAAAAAATGAAAACATGAAGATGGGTAAGAGTTATAAGGTTTTTTTGATGTGCAAAGAAAAAAACTGGATTAATAAAAAGTAGAAGGCTAAAGCCTGATGACGATGATGATGATGATGACGATGACGATGATGATGATGATGATGATGATGATGATGATGATGATGATGATGATGATGATGATGATGATGATGATGATGATGATGATGATGATGATGATGATGATGATGATAATGATGACAATGATGACGATGATGATGATGATGATGATGATGATGATGATGATGATGATGATGATGATGATGATGATGATGATGATGATGATGATGATGATGATGATGGTGATGCACAGTGTTTTAAAACAGGATCTAACCTTAACTTTCTGAGCCGGGAAAACTCTTTGGTAGAATGATAGCCCACACTCTGGAGATCACTTAGATATAAGTATTAAAATCAAATTACAATGCCCTGGCAAGTTATTAACATTTTAATTTTTATTTCAGTAAACACAAAACACGTTATAAACCTTTAATACATGTATTAATACGTATTAAAGTGTATTATAGACGTATTAAACACGCCTTGTGTGTACTGGGATATTTTATTGATTGCACAAGCACACGAAATGACAGCTTTTTTGCATTTCTACACCCCTAAATTATGATTACTTTGTAAAAATTGTTTAAATTGATATGAAGCATATTTAATTATGATATAAACCATTTTTGAAAAAATTTCTATATTTGAATTCTGGGAAAATGCACATCATTTTTACTATACCAATGAGAGCTAAACTATGCACATCTAATTTTACCAAAAATCCCAAATACTGCAAAAAACCACCAAGAATGCATGAAAACTATTTGTTTCTTTGTTTCAGTAAATGTCAACGAGAGTTAACATCAAATCTAAAAAGAACAATGTCTGATTATAATGAAAGAGAAAATCCACTTTAATGACTTGGAATTTGTGAAAAATGTTGCTTAGGGCTGCTAGTTCAAACATGTTCAAGTTTGAACGTTCGAACTTTACGCAAAAATTTCATAGTTCAAGTTCCAACTTTTTTCTCCTAATAGTTCAAACTTTTAAATTTTAAAAAACGATATGTCTTTTCATTAATTTTTCTAAAGGAAGCTGAAATATAAGTAAAAATAATAAATTTGAATATTTTTGCTTTTCTTTGTTTTGTGTTTATCTGGAAACTCTAAAAACATAATCAAAATTACTTCACCTGTAGCGCCATCGAATTTAAGGTAGAATCGGTTTTTTCTTATTAAAAAGTGGTTAAACAGTGGCTGGTACTTTTTAACCATTTGACCATTGTTTATTTACATTTGAAATTAAATTTATAAAGAGTTTTAAGTTCAAACAAAAATGGCTACTCAGCGTTAGCACATCTAGAAGATCTGAAGTTTAGGAGTACTTTCATTTTTTGCAAAAACCTGCAACAAGCAAAATGTGCCTCAAAACGCACTATTACAAGACACTTAAAAATAAACACAGGATAGAGGATCTCAAATGTAATAAAAATTAAATTAATAAAATAATAATTTTGTACATAAAAATGATAATTTTGTTAAACTCAGTTGTTTTAAGTCAAGGTAATCAGTTCGAGAACAAAATAAAAAGAAATAATATAGATAATTTTGCAAATTAATCTTACTCAATGATTATTCCAAAAAAAGTTCAAATTGGCAGCCCTAATGTCGCTCTTGTTTGAGAAGGAAAGAAAGTGGAGAAGACACTACACTTTTGTCATTGTATAAGTTTGAGACTAAAAACTTAGATCATAAATTTGAGACACATACTGTGACTGCTTGATCTATTTAATTGGAAAACCTAGAAACAATGGTCAAATGAAAATTGAACTCGCACAAAGTTTAGCAGCTAGAACACCTTCAACAGAAAAAAAAAGCTTTGATTGTTTTTCAATAATTGGCAGAGGATTGCCTCACAACTGCACGAAACCCACTTTGAGAAATTATCTTGTTGCTGTTGCAACAAAAGATCTTTTAGCATCAGAAAGAGTTGCAACTCTTGTTGTTTCAAATAAAGCTCCTTCTCCACATGGAACAGTTTGATAAAGTCAAACTTATAGTGGAAGGACACTTCAAGTAACACCAGGTATGAATTTAGTTTTTTATAGTTCAAATTAATGACAGATTAAACTTTTAACATTTTTGCATCATTATAGGTTTGTCATCAGCTAGACAACTTTTCCCTCCAAATTCATTAATAAGTGTAAAAGACCTTGCTCAAGTTCAAGCAAACACAAGGCTTTTAAACTTATAAAGACATACTTCTCATGGCTATAATTTTAAAAAACTTTTAAAATTATAGCCATGAGAAGTATGTCAAAAAATCATTTTGTAAAGGTTGGAATTGATGGAGGAGGTGGGTTTCTGAAAGTTAGCTCGGGAATTATTAAATTAAATTACAAACCAAACACTACCCCAGAAAAACTCAACTGCCCAAACAAGGTTTTTAAAGACACTGGTGTCAAACAACATTTCATAATTGCTGTCTCTGAGGAGCTTCAAAAAATTACATAATGCTCTGGGTGGGGGGGGGGGTTGTGTTTTGTGACAACTCATGCGGGAATTGTTACTAAAGAGTTACAAAGTTGTGACTAGTGGAGGGGGTTAGGTTGTCAAAAACTGCAACAAAAATTGCATGACATAATTTATGTACGACCCCTAATTGGAGTTTTTAATCATCCTTTGCTGCGTTTTGCCTCAAGCAACTCTTTGGACTGATGCATTACACATTAAGCAACAACCTTACTACAGTGGGCATTTTGCAGGAAATGAGTCTAGGAAGATCTACATAACTGATATTCTTTAATCAATTGCTGAGAAAGACTCTTGCTATGAAGCCATCCCATTCATTGATACTTTTAAAAAATTCAATGCGGTAGTGTCTGACTGTTTTGGAAGCAACCTTGATCTAAACTACCCACAAATAATTGAAGCATTCATATTGTCTTATCTGGCATTTCAAAATGTGTCTGTAACACCCAAAGTTCATGCAGTATTTTTCCATGAGGAAAATTTTATCAACAGGCACAGCCAAGCTCTCGGGCTTTACTCAGAACAACCAATAGAAGCAATGCATCACAACTTACAGATTTTCAGACATTAGCAAAGGTACAAAAGGTACAATCATCATCCAGAACACAGTAAGAAGTTGCAATGTTGCATCGTTGACTTCAATGGTAAACATTGCTTGTGAAAATTCATTTAAAAAAGGGATTTAAGAATGATCTATTTTTGAATTTGTTCCATGTAAAAAAAACAGCTTTTTTGTGAATATTTTATGTTTGTTACTTGAATAACTTCAAGAATATATAACTTTGCTTTCCTTGTTTATATTGATGTAAAGTGGATATTTTTACTACTGTAACAAGCTAAACAAGCTAAATCATTTTGCATATTTGTGCAATTAATAAAATATCCCAGTAAACACAAGGCATGTTTAATACATTTATAATACGTTTTAATACGTATTAATACATGTATTAAACATTTAAAATATATTTTATACACTTATATCTAAGTGATATTGTGGGCTATCATTCCACCAAAGGATTTTTCAGGGTCAGAAAGTTAAAGTTAGAACCTGTTATATAACACTGTGGATGATGATGATGATGATGATGATGATGATGATGATGATGATGATGATGATGATGATGATGATGATGATGATGATGATGATGATGATGATGATGATGATGATGATCATCATCATCATCATCATCATCATCATCATCATCATCATCATTATCATCCACAGTGTTGTAAAACAGATATACAAACACATGAAATCCATGTATTTGTAAATTATTTAATATAAAATTCGATAAATAATATATACTTTTAGATATAAATGAAAGTATATTACTATTAGATATAAATATAATTCATAATATAGCTATATCGCTTTAAGATAAATATATGTGATAAATTAGGTATATAAAACAAAATAATATATATTTACATAACACATACATATAATGCACACCTATGACATGCAAAATATTTATATAATATGGAGTAATATATAGACCAAACTATTTGTCTAATAGTTAAACAAAACAAAGTATAATAATAAAAGTAACAAAATTTGATTAAGAACAACAAAAATCTAGTTTAAAAATAATATCAAAAACTTGAACAATTTTTTAATTATCTGTAGCTTTACAATTCATCACCACAATAATAACTCTTTAATTGATTTAATGTGACTTTAGAATAGTAGAGACATCATAAAATTTTTGAAATTAGTTGAACAGGAAAATAAAACTTTTGAATAAAGTAAATTAAATAAGTAATAATGCTTTATGTCAAAATGCAGACCAGCTAATCTGATTTAGTTAAAATAAACTAGCAATGTAAGCACAAGTTAATAGTTCAGCTTTCCGTGAATTTAATGTTAATGATTTAAGACATAAATTCTAGGTAGAATCAAAATTAAGCATCCAAAACAAAAACTGAACTATTTAAAATATTAAAAGTAAACAATAAACAGAAATATCGATACTATATCAATATTCCAAATAGTAATCGAGCTTGACCTGTTGCCATATTGTTGTTGGCAGAAAAATCAATTAATCTAATAGCTCTTTTTTTTAATTATTTTTATTTAATTAACAGTTTTGATACCTAATAACTTTGGTGCTTAGCTACTAAAGCTAGCATAAATAAAATAAATAAAAAAGCAATTAACAAATCAGA